>NW_023144627.1:6824775-6890057 GCF_012932325.1 Thrips palmi
CATTTTGACTGCCGAGAAAAAGAAAAAAAAATACAACAGAAAAAAAAAAAGCAAACTGGAAGATGAATGGATATCGTGTCGATATCTCGAATCTCTGCCTCGTTCGCTCACTCCATCTTCTGAAAAAAGGAGAGGTATGCTTCTTTTTTCTAATCCATACGAAACGGAGCGAGACGGGAAAGTGAAAAACGAAATGGAAATATTTACCGGTGCACGTGTCTTTTCAGAGCTGGTTGAATGCAGGAGGGAGAGGTGTCCCTCTTTCTGGCTTCGCTGGGGCGAGATCCGATTTAAAAACATGCCACTCTTAAAACCGAAGCGCAGCTCTACGCTTCATCCCAGCTGCAAGTCCTTTACGTCTTCCATCAGCTGCACCGCCATACTATCGAGAATTTTCACCCTAATCTGGAGAATCTCCATCACAATCTGGAGAATTTTCACCATAATCTGGAAAATTTTCATCACAATGTGGAGAATTTTCGTCTTAATCTGGAGAAATTTCACCATAATCTGAAAAATTTTCACCATAATCTGGCGAATTTTCACCACAATCTGGAAAATTTTCATCACAATGTGGAGAATTTTCACCATAATCTGGAAAAGTTTTAGCATAATCTGGAGAACTTTCACCGTAATCTGGTTCCACTGCAAGACTTTTAGAGTGTGCTTGGATTCGGCGCCACTTTGAGTCGTTTCCGCTGCAGATACTTCTTGTCACATTGCCGCGGCTTGTCGAAATCAGAATGCAGGGGTCTCCCCCTTCCCCCTCCTCCTCCTCAGTTTTCGTGCCGTTTGCCACTTCCCGGGCCCCGCCGAGGAGTTTGCTTCTAGATTTTCTCCCTTGCCTCCGCCCCGCCCCCCACTTTTCGCGTACGTGAGAATACTTTTCAATGAGCAAAGACTTTTCTGCGCGCAAGTTGGCAAGCCCGGCTCGGTTTCCCTCTGCGGTTAACCCTTGTCCCCTTTTTCCCGCCGCTTTGGGCCTCTGCCTGTTTTTCGCGCCCAGATTTGTATCTTCGCGTTGCTCTCAAAAATGTCACCCCACCACAAAAGAAAAAGAAAAAAACGTTTCGAGAAGACGACAACTAAAACACAGGACTCTTGACATGGCCGGTTGGGCAATATTTTCGTATTTTTGTGGAAACGTTCGTCGTCTGTGTTACAGTGATGCTGCGAGTCCAGTTTGAAATCCGTACAAAGCACACAACTCACATACTGTAACCATCCGGCCAGGCCGTGTCTTTTTCCTCTGTGTGTGTGTATGTATATATGTGTGTGTGTGTGTGTGTGTGTGTGTGTGTGTGTGTGTGTGTGTGTGTGTGTATGTCTGCGCAGTGGGTAAGGGAGTAAGGTTTGCGTGCCTTTGCCTCCCAAGAAGGGTGTTAGGTCAAGTACGTGCCAGCGTGTCCGTGTGTGCGTGTGTTTGTGTGTGTGTGTGCGTGGCAGCGTGGCGACGCAGAGAGTGGTAGATCAGGGTTGACAACCTCGGGGCGCGACACACAGAATATAAAAAATATATCGAGTGAGTACTTAGGGTGTGCCCGCTGGCAGGCTGCTGGCAGCGTGCGGGTCCGCTTGGGCTTCCCGCTCACGTGCACCATATCCGTCACACTCCGAGTGCCTGCTGCTCACCCCGCTCACCCCCTTCTCTCTCTCTCTCTCTCTCTTTCTCTCTCTCTCTCTCTCTCTCTCTCTCTCTTTTCCCCCCCCTCTCTCTCTCTCTCTCCCCTCTCCCCTCTCTCCTCCCCCTCCCTCTCTCTCCACTCCCCCCTTTTTTCCCTCCCCCCCCTTCCTTCCTCACTCCCTTCCTGGGCTTTTTTTCCTTCCCCCGGGCCCCCCCTTCCCCCCTTCCCCAGTCCCAGGCAAAAAAACCCGGGACCGTTCCCGGGCCCCCCGTTTGCCTGTTTTTTTACTTTAAAAAAACAAAGGGGTTAAAGCCTTTACCGGCAAAAATTTTTGCCCGGTTGGGCCCTTTTTCCCAAAAATTGAAAACGTTGACTCAGATTACCCCACAAAGAAAGAAAGAAAAAACTAAAACAAAAAAACACAGTTTCGGGGTTTTTTGGGGAAAATTTTTTCAAAATTTTTGTAAACTTTTCTTTAAAATGAGGGGAAAACCCAATAAACCCCCGGGCCAAAAAATAAAACCCGAAAATTTCCGGAAAAGGCTGCTTTTCCTTTTTTTTTATTGTGGTTTGGTTGTTGGGTTTTGTTTTGGTGTGTGTGGGTGTTTTTTGTAAAAAGCGCGCTGTGAAGGGAAAGGCGGTTGCTCCAAAGAAGGGTTTGGGGTAAAAAGTAGGGCCACGGTTTCCGTTCGGGTGTTGGGGGCCTGCCTGCGGGGTTTGTAGGACCCCGGGTGAAAACCCTCCCAACCCAAATTTAAAAACTATTGCGTGGTCCATTCGTTCAGCGCGTCTTTCCCGAAAGGTCCCCCAAAACCCGGGCAAACGTAAACAGCTAAAACCTCATTTTAAAATAATCAAATTCAGCTTAACCGCTATTCTCCTAACTTTCAAAAATCCCTGGCTCATCATTCTCCTCATTTTTTTATAAAATCTCCTTTTTCCTATTTCCCAAACCCCGCTTTTTTTGTTTTTATTTTCTTTCTCTTCGTTCGTCCCCCTCTTCTTTCTTTTCCCTTTCCTTTTCTTCCCCTTTTTGCCCTCTCTTTTTTCCCCAAAATCCCTTCCTTTTTCTCCCAAAAGTTCCCAGGGCCAACCTCGGGTTTTTTTTGGCCGGCCCAATTTTTGTTTTTGACTCTCCAGTTTTTTTAAAGACAAAATAGGCTAAAGGGTGCCGGGCCCGGCCGCTTTTTGAGCCCCCCCGCCGCACATCCATCCCGGCAGACCCCGGCATCCCATCAGCCTATGGCCGATCCGACACAGTGGGCCAGAAGACCGGTGGAGGCGGCCAAAAACCCGGACGCGTTTTGAGCTCCAGAGTCGCTAAATGGGACACGAACCGAGCGTGTGAACCCCAATGGATTGCTCTCCGAACGACGAATCCATCGGTGAGATCACTCGCACGGTTTGAGTCGCCCATTCAGCGACTCTGGAGCTCAAACCGCGCCCAAAATTTTGGTTGCCTCCACCGCGGCGTCCAAAGACGATCGCTCACATCCAACAAACATCAAAAACTCGCCGTGTTGTCATCTTGCGAAATGCTGACGCTGTGAAAAAGTCACTGTTCAGTTTGAAAAGTGACCTCTTTCATATTGAAATTTCTCGCCTCCCTCCCTTCATCCACAGCCTCGTCATTGTAAACCATGGTTTTCTGGTTCTCTTTGTCTGACGGTGTTGTTTGTGTTGTTTGTTGCAGCAACACCTGCTGCGCCAGGACGGCCCCGACGCGGCGGGCAAGCGCACCTTCGTCGTGAGGAACCTGTCGCCGTCGTCGGCGGGCGAGTACACCTGTGCAGCCGCCAACAGTGAGGGCTCGGGCCGGTCCGACCCGCTCAAGATCACCGTGCAGTGTGAGTACAGCCGACTCATTCCGTCGCTCTGTCTCTCTCGCACCCGCGGTGGGCCAGAAGACCGGTGGAGTCGGCCGAAACCCCGGACGCGTTTCGAGCTCCAGAGTCACTAAACAGGACTCGAACCGAACGTGTGACCCCACCAATGGATTGCTCTTCGAACGAGGAATCCGTTGGTGGGGTCACACGTTCGGTTCGAGTCCTGTTTAGCGACTCTGGAGCTCAAAACGCGTCTAGAGTTTTGGCCACCGCCACCGGTCTTCTGGCCCACTGTGAGACTCAGCCATAAACGAGTCAATAGCGGGGGCTAATCAAACGTCGGTTTTATGTTTTTCCTGCGAGCTGAACTATTGTTTCCCGCTGGCCTTTTTCGCATGCAGATTTTATGCCGCCCGATCGGTGGTCGTGCGAAAGGGGCGCAGGGGTGAGCCGACACTGGGGGAACAAGTGTCATCTCATTACCTCGTTTGGCCTCTCTCTCTCTCTCTCTCTCTCTCTCTCTCTCTCTCTCTCTCTCTCTCCTCTCTCTCTCTCTCTCTCTCTCTCTCTTGCCGGTAGTTTGCACAGGAGTTTACAGAGGGCATCCCCCTCGCACGGCTGCGGAGGGTCGCGGCGCCGCGCTGCAGCGGAGTGATTCGTTTTCTGGGAGGAACTCGCCAAAATGTTGATGAGTTTGTCCAAGAAAGACGGCAGGGCTGCGGCTCGCTGGCGGCTAGGCTCGCTACGGTCCGGTCGGGACGTGCCTGGCCGCGCTGGTCGCTCTGTCTCTCTCGCACTCACGGGGCGCTCCGCGGCGGTGCGAGAGAGACAGAGCGACGGCGCACGGCGAGGGGGAGCCAATGGCCCGATGCCCGCGAGGGGTTCTTTTCCTCCTGGGCCGCACGCGAGAGTGTGCGCAGAGGGGCGGGGCGGGGCGGCCGCTGGGGAGCGCCGCTCGTCTCTGCGGTGCCAGCCAGACGAAGCGCCTCAAAACTTTGCGGTGTGCGTGTCGCCCCTCGGCCAGCCCGGCGTGCCTGAGAAGGCCAAGGATGCCCTGCCCGCCCGGGTTGTGGCAGGACAAGGCCAGGAACGACACAGTGGGCCAGAAGGCCGGCGCAGGCGGCCCAAACTCCAGACGTGTTTTGAGCTCCAGTCGCTAAACAAGACTCGAATCGAACGTGTGACCCCACCAATGGATTCCTCGTTCGGAGAGCCATCCATTGGTGGGGTCACACGTTTGGTTCGAGTCCCATTTAGCGACTCTGGAGCTCAAAACGCGTCCAGGGTTTCGAAGCGTATGCCTGTGTGTGTTTTTCTTTTCTCTTTTTTGTCGCGTGGGCGCGTCTTGTCCGGCGGCCGGCCAGGCCATTCAGGCCGCACAGCATGCAGAGAAGCAACAAGGGAAGAGAGAGAGAGGGGAGAGAGAGGAGAGAGAGAGAGAGAGAGAGAGAGAGAGGGAGGGAGGGAGAGAGGGGGGGGACATGCATTCCCCTCACGCCGAGCTCGCTTTTGTTCAGAGAGAGATCGTTGATTGAAAGCTTTTGAATGTATATTGTTGTTGCGCGCGCCTACATCACTGCAAATACATTTTTCCCCTTACGCGTGCAGCGTGCGAGGGTGTGTTCTTTTCCACCAGGGAAAAGTGAGAGAGGGGGAAGGGGCAAAGAAATCCGATGTTAGCACTTGATTCCGGAGACAAAAAAAATAGAAAGAAACCAGTTAAGATTCGTGCGAGGCGGGGGTCAATGGTCCGCGCGCCTGGTGCTTGCACCGCATTGTAACCAGGGCGTCCACACTGCGGGTCACCCCGGGGAAAAGGGTAAAGGGTGTGCAAACAATCAGCCTGATTCCCGCAAGCGGTCTGGGGCGAGGCTCGCTGTGAATCCCAGCTTTCGCATCTCGCAGCTCGCCGGGCACAGTGGGCCAGAAGACCTGGAGGCGGCCCAAACTCTAGACGCGTTTTGAGCTCCAGAGTCGCTAGACACGACTCGCACCGAACG
Source organism: Thrips palmi (assembly GCF_012932325.1). Taxonomy (NCBI): domain Eukaryota; kingdom Metazoa; phylum Arthropoda; class Insecta; order Thysanoptera; family Thripidae; genus Thrips; species Thrips palmi. The sequence goes on from NW_023144627.1 coordinate 6,830,227, forward strand.
TGTGACCCCACCAATGAATTCCTCGTTCGGAGAGCAATCTATTGGTGGGGTCACACGTTCGGTTTGAGTCCCATTTAGCGACTCTAGAACTAAAAACGTGTCTAGAGTTTTGGCCGCCTCCGCCGGTCTTCTGGCCCACTGTGCAGTGTGTCCTCCAGCGTATCCTCTAATGTGCCCCCGTGCCCGGCGTCTCCCAGTGTACCGCCATCATGGCGTCCGTCAAGCCGTGATTGCGCTTCGCGGAAGCGAAGCAATTTCTCATCAACCGAGATTCTCCCTTGCTCCTGTCCGACTCATTTCCAAGTCAATGCCGCCTCGCCCCGCCGGCTTTTCGCACGTCTCGGGGCCAATAATTAGTGGATGCCTTTCTGGCCAGGGCAAGGACAGGCACGGCCAGGCAAGGCCAGCAGACTGATGCCGAGAGTCGTCTTCGTCGCTCTGCCTCTCTCGCACTCATGGGGCGTCCCGAAGAGGCGCGAGAGAGACAGAGCGACGAGAACGACTCTCGGAATCAGTCTGCTGGCAAGGCCGCCGCCGGACAGGGCCGGGCAGGGCTCGCGGTCGAAGACGACGGTCGCCGCGACGAAGGCCGTGAAAAATCCCCGTCCCTCACTTTCCTCCTTTCCACACAAATGAAACGAAAAATTTGTTTCTGCGTTATTTTTAAGAAAGAAACATGTGTGTTTTTTTGTTAATTTGTTTCTTCTGTGTAGGTTTTTTGTTTCGAAATCTGGTTTAATATAAATTTTTCTTGTTTTTTAAAAACTATTTTTTTTAAATTTTGTTGTTGTTTTTTTTTCAAATTTTTGTTGTGGTTTTTCCAAAAATTGTGTTTTTTTTATTTTTTTTGTTTTTGTCGTTGTTGTTGTTGTAGCTGCTGTTGTTGTGCTGACGGTGTGCCTCCCTCTGTCCCCGCAGACTCCCCGCGGTGCCGGGAGGGCTTCGTGAACCGGCGCATGGGCGCCATCAAGGCCCAGCCGGTGGAGGTGCGCTGCGAGGTGCTGGCCGAGCCCGTGGAGGACGTCCGCTTCTCGTGGACCTTCAACCGGAGCCGCGACGTGACGGCCGTGCCGCAGCACAAGGTGCTGTCCAACGGCACCGTGTCCTACCTGGTGTACACGCCCAACGCGGACGCCGACTTCGGCACGCTGGGCTGCTGGGCGTCCAACCGCATCGGCCGCCAGAGCACGCCCTGCTACGTGCACGTGGTCGCCGCTAGTAAGTACACCCCTACACTGTAATCCGCTCACAGTGGGCCAGAAGACCGGCGGAGGCGGGCAGAAACCCCAGACGCGTTTTTGAGCTCCAGAGTCGCTAAGCAAGACTCGAATCGAACGTGTGACCCGACCAATGGATTGCCCTCCGAACGAGGAATCCGTTGGTGGGGTCACACGTTCGGTCCGAGTCCTGTTTAGCGACTCTGGAGCTCAAAACGCGTCAAGACTTTTAGCCGCGCCCTCTGCGCGCGCCTGCGGAACGCCGCGTAGGCAAACCGCGGCGCTGCCGTGCGCCCAGCCTGCGTGGCTGCCTACGCGGCAGGCGCCTTGCCCCCTCTCTTTTGCCCCTTTCACTTTGTCCTCCTCGCTCTTCCTTCCTCTTCCTCTTCCCTCGCTACTCGTCTCTCTTGCTCTCTCCTTATTCTTCGCCCCCTTTTCCCCCCCTCCCTCCTCCTCCTGAGGGAGGTGTGTCAGTCCTGCCGTCCTTGGAGAAGTGTGGCTCCGTGTCGCGAGCTGCCTGCCTGCCTGCCCGCCGCGGCGATGGGACATTCATCATGTGCTCGTGTCTCCGTGTAGTGGTGGCTGCGGTGTGTGCGTGTGTGTGTGTGTGTGCGTGTGTGTGTGTGTGTGCGTGTGTGCGTGTGTGTGTGTTTGTGCGTGTGTGTGTGTGTGTGTTTGTGCGTGTGCGCACGCGTGCCTTTCGACCTCTGTGCGGTGGTGACCCGCGCGCGTGACAGACGCGTGTGTGTGTTTGTGTGTGTGGGGGGGGAGAGAGAGAGAGAGAGAGAGGGAGAGAGAGAGAGAGAGAGAGAGAGAGAGAGAGCGAAGATGGTGTATGTGCGTGCCAGCGTGCGTTAGAGAATATGAGTGTGTGCAGGCGTGAGTTTTTGTCGTCTGTGTGTTGCGTCGGTGTCGGTGCGAGGCGGGCCCGTCTTACATTAGTCGGACTTGGCTGACTTCAAATTAAGCTCCCCCACCCCCTTTTTTCCCCCCAGCCGTTCCCCCCGTCAGACAAAATGCATGCATACCAAACGCCCGGAATAAAATATAGAAAACAAAATGAAAAGTTTTCACTGAAAAGAGAGGAGAGAAGAGAAAAAAAATCCTTTGGGTCGGGCGGGTTTTGAACCCGGGGCTGCGGAGGAAGGGTGGTTCGTTTGAAGCGGCGATCTGAAAGACTGAGACTGCAAGGCGCGTGGATGCTGCCGCGCCGGGCGCCGCTCCGATGCCCCCACGATAAGCTGCAGGTGTTATTAACACAGCCCGTCTCTCTCGCACTCGCGGCCCGCTCCGTAGCGGTGCGAGGGAGACAGAGCGACGGAGCACTCTCTCTACTTCAAGGAGGGGGCGAGCGTGCATCACACGTGTGAGCTGGAGCCTGGCGCGGCTGTGTTGGCAAGCTCGCTCTCTCTCTCTCTCTCTCTCTCTCTCTCTCTCTCTCTCTCTCTCTCTCTCTCTCTCTCTCTCTCTCTCTCTCTCTCTCTCTCTCTCTCTCTGTGTACATGGGGGTGTGCGGTAGAATGCATTTTATTTGGACTCAGTGCCGTGTCGGCTCTGAGCGGCCCGGCGGGGGGAAATTACTTCGCTGCCGAAGTACGCAGAGACAGGCAGCCCGGCGAGTGAGGCCTGAGGCAACGAGTGAGGCTCACTGTTGCACGCAACCCGGGTGTAAAAAGTGCAGTCCTAAAACATTTCGTTAAAATTTTCGTTTGAACCGAACGTGTGACCCCACCAATGGATTCCTCGTTCGAAGAGCAACCCATTGGTGGGGTCACACGTTCTGTTGGAGTCCTGTTTAGCGACTCTGGAGCTCAAAACGCGTCTAGAGTTTCGGCCGACTCCACCGGTCTTCTGGCCCTCTGTGCGCGCTCCGCGGAGGCGAAGGAGTTCATCGAGCTGAAGTGTCATAGAGAGAAACAGCGGCCATAAAGTTGCAGCTTGGCGGTCCCGGCGCTGCTGAGGCTGCTGTTGCTGCTGATGATGGTGGTGGCGATGTTGGTGGCGGTGCGGTGAACACGGCGGGTGTGACGTCGTCAAATATATAACCGTATCCCTGTTGGCCTGAGTACCAGGGAGTACCATGGTACCCACACCCTAATGGGTGCGGCGCCATCCGTCAGGAGAGAGAGTGAGAGAGAGAGAGAGAGAGAGAGAGAGAGAGAGAGAGAGAGAGAAAAGCGGAGGGGTGTGTTTGTGTGGCGAGTGAGAGAGTTGTTGTTGTGAGGTTGGCACGCAACATGAGAATCACCAGGTATGGCTGTGCTACTGCTTGGTCCGAACATCTTTTCCTTCCTCCCCCCTAAAAAAAAAAACTTTTAAAAATACAAGTTTAAGGGAGAGTTGCTCGATCACTTTGGGCGCTGCTTTTTGGCTGCCATTCGGCTATAGTGGTCTGTGACCCGAGGAGCCTACCGCCAAATCCGCTGAGGCTGTGGCGGGAGCGCTTTCTGTGCGCGGCACGGCATGGCACGGCACGGCACGGCACGGCACGGCACGGCACGGCGCGGCACGGCACGACGCGGCACGGCCCCTTGAGGACGCCGACGTCGCAACACGCACACAATGGCTGTGCGCGGCACGGCGGCGCGGGCTATTTGAAATTTAAATGGGTTTGTTTTAATGTGTTTTCTTTGTGCTCGCTCGAACCCTTTCCTTTCCTTTCCCTCTGTCTGCCCCCCCCCCTCCCTCCAGGGCTACCTCCTCCCGCCCCCACCACCTGTTCTGCGCGTCCCGCCACCTGTTTACTCTACACCCCGCCACCTATCCAGCATCTGCCGAAGGTCCACCGCACAGTGGGCCAGAAGACCGGTGGAGGCGGCCAAAACTCGAGACGCGTTTTGAGCTTCAGAGTCGCTTCATGGGCCTCGAACCGAACGTGTGACTCCACCAATGGATTCCTCGTTCGGAGAGCAATCCATTGGTAGGGTCACTCGTTCGGTTCGAGTCCCATTGGGTGACTCTGGAGCTCAAAACGCGTCTGGATTTTTGGCCGCCTCCACCGGTCTTCTGGCCCACTGTGGGTCCTGTCCACCTTCCTATTGGCCATTCCCTTTACTTGGAGACTCGTCTCGTTCTCGCCCCCCTCCCCTCTGTTTTCGCAGCGACCCGATCGCGACCGCATACCAAAACAGTGGTGCAAACATGCTGGGGGCGGGCCGGGCCGGGGCGGCCCGAAGTTGCGACCGATAAAGTTACCCCTTCAAAGTGGCCCCGCCCCGCCCCGCCCCGCCCCGCCCCGCCCCGCCCCGCCACGTGGCCAATTTGTCTGCTGACACTTCCCTCCTCCCTGTTGCAGGGTCCCCGCAGCCCCCGGAGGCGTGCTCCGTGTGGAACCGGACTTCCCCTTCGTCGGGCGGCGCGGGCGGCGCGGCCGCCGAGGTGCAAGTCAAGTGCGTGGCGGGCGCCGACGGCGGCCTCCGCCAGCACTTCCTGCTCGAGGTGTTCGAGGCCCTGGACGAGGAGCCGTTCGCCTGGGACGACGACAAGAGCAACGAGATCACGGGCCACCTGCCCGGCCTGCCCGGCCCGCCCGGCCTCGCCAAGGAACACGACCTCGGGGAGCACGGATCCGGTTCCGGTTCCGGTTCCGGTGCTGGCGCCGGGTCCGGCGCGGGCTCCGGCTCCGGCTCGCCCCCGGGACACGGAACGGCCGGTCAGGAGCTGAGGGACGCCAGTGCCTCCAGAGGACAGGTAAGCATCGCTCAGCCTAACGGGGAGCAACAGCGGGCTACACTGCAAACTTCGGATTTCAATTAGTGGCTGCCTGGTTCCTACGCTGTAAAACAGTCAAAGTCGTTAAGTCAAATCCACGAAAAGTTACATTGGTTTTCTCCGTGACAAGTAAAATAACAGACCTCCTTTCAAAATTTTCACTCTCGTGCTCAGGCAGAAGAGCTGAAACTATTGTAGAGTTAGTCGATTTGAGTACACACTAAATGTCATTGGACTTTTTTTGTCCCACGGTTTATGCAATTTTAAGCACATCCGACGCTGATACAATTTTGTTCCCGTCTGGTGACACATTTTGTCCGGCGCCAGCTGCAACTTGTACTTTCACTAGACAATTTGTCCCGCCTGGCGGACACAAAATTGCATCACCACCGGATGTGCTTAAAATTGCATAAACCGTGGGACAAAAAAAGTCCCATGACATTTAGTGTGTAAACAGTAACTTTACAGCTAAAAAAGGTTTCAGTCTTTTTGACCCTTCCCGCAGACCTGAGCGAGCGGTTGGTTCACCGGTCATGATAGAGAATGCAACCCCACATTTTTCTTCGGCGTTCAGTGAACTCCGACCGAAAATCTCCCTAATTTTGATAAATCTGTGATTCTTTTGTTGTTGCGTCGTTTCGTTGTTGCTTTGTCCCGGCACTCCACCTGGCCCTGTCCGCGCTGCCCGCCAGGATGGCTCGTCTCCCGGCCCGGCCCGCAGTTTGATGGCCGGCCGATGTCGCCCCCGCAATACGCAATAGGGGCGTTATACGGTTTCGTCTGCCACACTGGTTCCGAGGATCGTTTTCGTCACTCCGTCTCCCTCGCACCTGCAAGCGCCCCGTCCAGGTGCGAGAGGGACAGAGCGACGACTCTCGCCGCGTGCTTTCGATGTGTCTCCATCGACGGCACACTGTCGCACTGTCGGACGAACACGGGACTGCTCGCATGCCGGCACATTTATCAAACGCCCCTCCCCCCTCCCCTTTTGCTCAGTCGAAAGAGGGGGGGGGGGAGCGTAGTTCGCAATGGCAGACTGTATTATCTGACTCATCGGTGAGGTGAAAATGAAAACAATGGAGAAGCAGGGGATTCAATGCATGCGTTCTGCTTTCAAAAATGCGTTCCGCACATTTTCCGCATGGCACCAAATTTTTGAATACTTTGAAAAATGAGTCTTTGGCTTTAGGGTCCTCGTCCTTGGCAGTGGCTTCGACAGAGGAATTCTATTTATCTCCGGCAAGTGCATAAAGACAGTCACCTTTTTTTGGGGGGGGGAGGGTGCTCTACAAACTGAAGTGTGTACTCAGTATGCATCTACAGGTGCATACTTATAAGTACACACTTACAGATGCATACCAAGCTGAGTACACATCTACAGATGCATACTTGGCACGTATGCATCTGTAGATGTGTACTCAGCCAAGTATGCATCTGTAGATGTGTACTTGATACTGGGCATTTATACGGTGACAAGTACACACCTACTAATGCATACTTGCCAAGTATGCACCTACAGATGCATACTTAACAGGTATGCATCTGTAGATGTGTACTCAGCTAGGTATGCATCTGTAGGTGTGTACTTATAAGTATGCATCTGTAGATGCATACTGAGTACACACTTCAGTTTGTAGAGTGCTTTTAAATGTGAAAATTTCTCCTTTTTTGTTGTTGTTCTTGTTGTAACTGCCAGTCTAGTGGCGTCTAGCGCCACGTTGAGTGGTGGACTAGTTTGCGAGCAGAACTTCCTCCTGCGGTGCCGAAACGACTGGAACCCAGTGGGAGGACCAAGCCAGGGCGAAGCCGTCTGATTCCGACTTGCTGAGGGAAATGATTTAGTGATGCAGGCTGGACAGGTGTCCAGTGTACCCACGCCTGTTAGGTCCGGCTTGGCTTGGCCGCCTTGGCAAGTTCTCCTCGTCCTCTCCCCCCCCCCTTTCCACTCCTCAAAGGTCAAAAGGGGGGGGGGGTGTCTTGTCTTGAGTCGGACAGTTTTGTGCCATTACGTTTCGACCACCCACGAAAGCATTGCATGTCGTGGCTTCGTACTGCAATCATGGCGGGAAAGGGAAAATTACTCTTCAATTTAAATAACAATTTTTTCAATTAATTTTTTTCGTATTTTCACTACTTGAAAGAAGTGTCTAGTTTAACTGAAAACGTTCCAAGACTATCGTAGACAGCAGGTCAAAACGTTGACCGCGAAAATTGAGAATGCTGTTCGATGATCAAATTAAGCAGCACACCTCTAAACTGTTCCCACCATTTTTCATTTCCGCTTTAGAGTGGCCTGTCTGTCCGCTTCGACTACTTACACTGCAGAAAATAACCACAACGAAAGTACACAAATTTCTGGCAAATTTTTTATCAGGAATTTAGTGTACTTTTCAAGTACAACAATTGTTGTACAAACACACTAAATGTCATGGGACTTTTTTTGTCCCACGGTTTATGCAATTTTAAGCACATCCGGTGGTGATGCAATTTTGTGTCCGCCAGGCGGGACAAACTGTCTAGTGAAAGTACAAGTTGCAGCTGGCGCCGGACAAAATGTGTCACCAGACGGGAACAAAATTGTATCAGCGTCGGATGTGCTTAAAATTGCATAAACCGTGGGACAAAAAAAGTCCCATGACATTTAGTGTGAAGTACAACGGAACCGGCATGACGAGTGCTGGGCAGTCCAGGGTTGGTTGTGGTTTGTACAATTCTCGTTGTACTTTCTACAGCCCCTGTTGTACTTTTATTGCACAGTTTTTATTGTACTTTTGTTGTACTATCCACACTTTTTCTTGCAGTGTAGCGGCCGTTTGATGCGCGTTGGCAGAGCAGCCGCATGCATCTGTGATGCCTTCATCCGTCGTTACGGCGCTCTCTCGACCTGCCCTCCTTTTCCAGGCTTTTCCAGGACTTTTTCCAGCGGCTTTTCCAGGGCGTTTCCAGGTCACGGCACGACAACAGCTTCACTTTGCAGCATTTCTCATACCGGTGGTTTGTCCGCTTTCGACAAAAGACCCACTTTTGCTTTTTGCTCGCGGCATTTCTCATCCTTGTGATTGTTGACGTGCCGTTGCTCTTTGGTTGTGTGTTCGTCTGCGCGTCGCTGTCTTACTGTAGCCGTGTTTTACCATCAGGGGACGGCCCGCATGTCTGTCTGTCTGTCTGTCTGTCTGTCTGTCTGTCTGTCTGTCTGTCTGTCTGTCTGTAAGCCCGCGGGGCGTCAGCTTGCTGCACTTCTGCGGTCGCTGCAGCGGGGCGACCCCTCAGAGCGCGACGCTCGGATGAATAGACTGAATAGGGAAGAACAAGGAGCGAATTCGGAGAGAGAGAGAGAGTGAGTGAGGGAGAGAGAGAGAGAGAGAGAGAGAGAGAGAGAGAGAGAGAGAGAGAGAGAGAGAGAGAGAGAGAGAGAGAGAGAGTGAGAGAGAGAGAGAGAGAGAGAGAGAGAGTGAGTGAGAGAGAGAGAGAGAGAGAGAGAGAGAGAGAGAGAGAGAGAGAGAGAGAGAGAGTGAGAGAGAGAGAGAGTGAGAGAGAGGGGGGGGGTACGAAAAAACACACGCAGTAGCGGAAGAAGTTGCAACAGCAGCGGGAAAGCAAACCGTTGCGGGGTGTAATATCACGCGGAAAGTTTTTATTGGTCGGCTTAGCTTTAGGCTTGAGCGTTCTTTCCGGCCGAGATGCGCTCTTGAGAGGATTGGAGGAGGGGAAAAGGGGGGGGGGTTGTTGTTGATTCTGACCCTGAACGCTTTCTCGTGGCTCCTCGCTTAAGGCAACAACTGTGAGATGTCCCGTTGCAGAGAAAGGGAAAAAATTGGGGTCAAGGAGGGCTTTGTAGACAGGCCGCAGAGTGGGAGCCGCGTGGAAAGCGCGTGGCGCGATCGTGGAAAAAAAGAAAAAAAATGGTTGTTTCGGCCGGAATTTGGGGTGAGTGTGGGCCTTGCCTCGGGTTTGTGGGCTGGAAAGCGGGCAAAGTTTTTATTGGGGCGGGAAGATGGCGGAGCCGCCAGTTATGGCAGGTCACCTGCGGACTGATTCCGAGAGCCGCTTTCGTCGCTCTGTCTCTCTCGCACCCGTACGGGACGCCCCATGAGTGCGAGGGAGACAGAAGACCGGTGGAGGCAGGCTTAATTTCGGACGTGTTGTGAGCTTCAGAGTCGCTAAATAGGACTCGAATCGAACGTGTGACCCCGCTAATGGCTTCCTTGTTCGGAGAGCAATCCATTGGTGGGGTCACACGTTCGGTTCCAGGCCTGTTTAGCGACTCTGGAGCTCGAAACGCGTCTGAAATTTTGGCCGCCTCCACCGGTCTTCTGGCCTACTGTGCGTTGTTCGGGTACGGAGGCACGGAGGGCGGCCCCTGGTGTATATTCAGGCGGTCGCGTCAAAGCCCCCGAAATAAACTTGCAACATGCTTTGCCCATTTGAAAACGTAGGCAACCTTCAGGACGCCTAACTCCTGTCCCTCTCGCCGGCAACTTCGCGCACGCGTCACTCCCCGCCCCCCTCCCTTCCCCTTTCTACCCGCCTTGTCCAAAACTCATTTAGGGCGTAAGGTCAGGCACGTAGCGTCCCTTGGCTGGTCAAACAGAGAGAGACGGCGAATAGGAGGGGGTGCAGGGGAGGAAGGGGGAGAAGCGCGGGAGGGGAGGAAAAAGAGCTGGTCGGGAGGATGAGGGGTGGGGAAGGGGTGGACGAGAAGCGCAGGAGGGGAGGGGAAGTTTTGCAAGGAAGTCTGCGGCGCACAGTGGGCCAGAAAACCGGTGGAGGCGGTCAAAATCCTACGCGTTTCAAGCTCTAGAGTCGCTTATGCGACTCGAAGCGAACGTGTGACCCCACCAATGGATTGCTCTTTGAACGAGGATTCCATTGGTGTGGTCACACGCTCGGTTCAAGTCCCATTTAGCGACTCTGGAGCTCAAAACGCGTCTGAAGTTTTGGCCGCCTGCGCCGGTCTTCTGGCCCACTGTGTGGCAGCCTAGCCTGGGCCAAGCCGTGCCTTCCAGACGGAGTCCCAGACGCAGGCCTGCCACCCTCGGCCTATGTATGAGTGCGATAACGCGCAGGGACACTGTGGCCAGGCCGCGGTTGGCAGTGGCGTGGCGGTGGGGGAGAAACGGCATGTGTGTGCGTTTTGTAGGGTTGGCAGCGGGCGGTGGAAGGGGAGGAGGAGGCCGGCGGGCTGAAATCTGCGAGCGAATGCATTTGCCGCTCTATTATATTGCAGGAGCCGCCGGCAGCGTCGTTCGATTCCACGCAACTCCGGGTTCAAATCCCGCTACAAACATTTTTTTTTACAGAATATTTAAGATCTTATCTTAATTTAATGAAAAGAAATGCTTTACGGTTTTGTTTTTATTTTTTTCAGCCTATTCTGCGCTTGACGGCTGGAGAACCCTCCTGGACGCTGGAGTCGAACAAGCTGGAGCCGGGGCGGCGGTACGAGATCATGCTCTTCGCCGTCAACGACAAGGGCAGCAGCGAGCCGCCGGTGCGGCTCTTCGCAGTGGCGCCGCACAGCGCGGAGCTCATCAACGGCGTCGGTGAGTACGAGGCGCAGCACAGTGGGCCAGAAGGCCGGTGGAGGCGGACAAAACTTCAGACGCGTTTTCAGCTCCAGAGTCGCTACATGGGACTCGAACCGAACGTGTGACCCCGCCAATGGATTGCTCTCCGAACGAGGAATCCGTTGGTGGGGTCACACGTTCGTTTTGAGTCCCATTTAGCGACGCTGCAGCTCAAAACGCGTCTAGAGTTTTGGCCACCTTCACCGCACTGTACGCCAGTGTCGATAGGGTTGCCAACCTCAGTCTGCCCTCTGAGCCCTTTCCGGGCATCTGGTAGGCAGGCTGAGGTTGGCAACCCTGGTGCATCGTGGGGGTTTGGGCTCCTGTGTGGCGACACTGACGCGCGTTTTTGCCGCAGAGCTGCGCGGCAACATGCTGAGCCCGCACCCGGTGGACCCGCTGGCGTCCGGGTCGAGCGGCGCGGGCATCGCCCACCAGACGGCCCCCGTGGCCGTGGTGCTGGGGGCGCTCGTGGCCTGCGCCGTGCTCATCCTGGCCGCCGTGGCGCTGGCCGTCACCCTGGTGGTGTGCCGGCGGCGGCGCGAGGCGGCCCGCGAGGCCGAGGAGGCCCGGCGCAGGGACGACTTCCGGGAGGCGGTGCGCGGCAGCCAGGTTCGTGTCCTCCTTCTCTCTACTTCTCTTACCGCAGTGTACGTCCAAGTGTGATACAGTCTCAACTTTCTTTCACTCGTGACCCGTGACACAGTGGGCCAGAAAACCGGTGGAGACGGCCAAAACTCCACACGCGTCTTGAGCTCCAGAGTCGCTAAATGGGACTCGAACCGAACGTGTGACCCCTTTAATGGATTCCTCGTTCAGAGAGCAATCCAGTGGTGGGGTCACACGTTCGGTCCGAGTCCCATTTAGCGGGTCCGGACCTCGAAACGTGTCAAGAATTTTGGCCGCCTCCACCGGTTTTCTGACAATTGTAAGAGTGAGACATTTTGGTTCACGCTAAAGAGTGTGAGACTGTCGCCCACACTTGGATTTGCAGAGTATTGTTCCTTTAACTTTATTTTCGTTTTATTTCACTATGTTTCTATGATTTCAATTCAGATTGTTTTGTTTTGCCTCTCTTTATTTTGTTAAATTTCACTTTATTTCGTTTTATTTCTCTCCGTTTCGCTTCACTTTTTCGTTCCGCTGTGCTATAACCGTGACTACGGCCCGGTCCTCCGTCCCCCCAGCAGGTGGTGGTGGGCTCGCTGAAGCGGCAGCCGGTGACGCCGGGCGAGGAGGACCAGTTCGGCATCCTGGTGACGGCCACGTCGCCCAACTCGTCCGTCGTCGGCATCCGGGAGGGCCAGCAGCAGCAGCAGGCACAGCAGCAGGGCACGCTGGCCCGCCAGCACCCGCCCGCCGTGGGCGCGGCCGCCGCGGCGCGGTCCCTCGGCGCCCCCGTCGGCGGCGCGGCCCCGCCCATGGGGCACCCCATGATGCACCCCATGGCCCACCCCATGGGCCACCCCACGGCGCAGAGCCCCCACTACCCCATGGGCTACGCCACGCTCGGACACGCCCCCCACCACACCACCATGCACCCCGACGACCCGCGGAGACAAGTCCGCGCCCACGAGGACCCCGCGGGGGGCACCGTCGTCCCCATGGGGCCCCCCAAGGGGCAGGGCATGCCGCCCCCCATGGGGCCCCCCATGACCACCATCATCGGCAGCGGGGGCGGCGTCCTCAATAGAATACGGAACAACAATGGTGAGTCTCTCTGCGGCCTTGCTAGCGTCTTACGCCATGAGGAAGACACGTCGGTTTTCTCGTGGGGTCCCAGAAGACCGGTGGAGGCGGTCGAAATCCCGGACGCGTTTTGAGCCCCAGAGTCGCTAACTGGGACTCGAACCGAGCGTGTGACCCCACCAATTGATTGCTCTCCGAACGAGGAATCCATTGGTGGGGTCACGCGTTCGGTTCGAGTACCATTTAGACACGCTGGAGCTCAAAACGCGTCCGGGGTTTCGACCGCCTCCACCGGTCTTCTGGCCCACTGTGCCTGTCTAGCATGCTCCAGTTTATTCCTCTTGGTGCTGCCCCTATGCCTGCCGCCGCGGCGAGGCCTTGCTGCCCGTGGCCATGTGCTCCTGCCCTTGCATATTGACGAAGGCGGAGCAGTGCGGGGCGGGGCGGGGCGGGGCGGGGCGGGGCGGAGGCTGGCTGGAAGTTCGGCTCGGCCTCCTGTCGGATGGCCGGCCGGCCTGATCTAAATTCAAGGAAATGTGATGAAATTGGCGACCGTGGCGGCCTGGGGCTTGGGCCTGGGGCTTGGGTCTAGGGCCTACGGCAGCCTGCCGCCAGGGGTTGCCTGGGCCAAGGCCCTGGCCGCGCCTGGCGGAGGGGGTATATGAGGCGTGCTAGTGACGGGGTGTATCATACTGAGCGGTGGGGCGGGTGGGGTTGCATCGGCGCGTTTGCCGTGACGTGGTTTGTGGCCGGGAGGGTGGGCCGGCCGTTTGGCCGGGCTGCATGTGCGGCTCTACCAGACTGATTCCAACCCGCGGGTTTCGCGCCCCTGCTGGGCGCCCCATGAGTGCGAGAGAGACGGAGCGAATCTGGTCAGCCTGCTGGGCCGAGGGCGAGCTGAGGCTGGTCATCTCGCCTTTGCGGAGCTCAGGCATAAAATCAACGTCCGACTGATGGCGAGTTTGGGCCGTCAGGGGGAGTATTCCCCTCTGGTTGATGTCGCAAGGCAACGGGTGGACTCGCTGTCGCAACTTGAAATTTTGTTCTAACGCCTTGGGTTGGCAATAGTACCTCTACTGGTATCACGTCTAAAGTCTCGGGGGGTGAACGCTGTGTTTCCTGTTCTTGTCTGACCTGGATTCTCACTCCCTGTTGCAGACCCTGACCTCATCATATCGAGGGCCGAGGTAGTTCTCAAACCGCTCAACACGTCGAGATGTTGACCCTCCGGCAGCCAGCAGTGCTTCGAGAGGATCGATTGCTAGAATCGAGCCTAGGGACCACTGCTGCTGCTGCCGCGGTCGGGGGGCGGCGGGGGCGTCGGACTGCCCCCGCGCCGCCGGCTGCGTGGGACGAGCCCTCCATGCGGCTCCTTCCCAGAGAGGACAACATTGGACTTTACAGTGCTGAGACACAGGAAGTGCTGCCCAGCTTCGAAGACTGACAGTGATTTAGGAATTTGTGAATTGTTTCTAAAGGTGACTGGACTCTAGTTAGAGCAAAGCCTCCATGGTGGTGTGCGAGGTCTTTGGTTTCTGAAGCAACCGTACAGGTTTGCTTGACCAGCCTTGAGTGCAGACGTGTCATTCTTGAGAAAGACGTAAATTGAAGTGACGGATAGTCAAATAATATTACTTATAATTACTTTAAAGTATTTAATGTACTTTACAAAAAATAGCATTTATAAATGTTGGCGTTGACCAAGTTCACGCATTCATTCTACAACTTGTGCAATGTTCCTTGTATGCCTGTTATTTATTGCTAGTCTGTATCAAACACAATGTTTACATTCTGCCTTGTAAAATGCACTTCTGCAGTGGGCGTGGCATTTTATGTTTTAGCTAATTGGTTGTGTTTGTAACTAGTTCAAATTTTTATGGGATGGGCTGTTGTCTTTTTATCCAGTATTTGGGTTGAAAGGAGAAGTCATGGAAGTCTTTGTATTTTGGCAAGGACATTTGTTTCTATCCTAGTCATTTTGAGTAAGTGGTATGAATGTTGTGTCTGAGGCAGATAATATTAATTTGAACTTTGTTACGCACTTGAGTTGTACTCTAAGCATTCCTATTTAATGCGTATGGATGTGCCACGTAACAAATGTCATGCATGTGCCTTTAAGTCTTTTTGTTTTGTTAATGCCAGAGATATTAATAATTTTATCATATAACGTTTACCTTGTCTCACCCAGTATGAGCCATGGTTTAGAAATCTTACAAAAAACAAATATCACTGAGAAAAATGTTACTGTATAAGCTTGTCAATGAAATGTCACCCAGGTACGATTCATTCATTGTTTCTATCATCTCACTGATAGCTTTTTAAGTTACCTTTTCTATGTATTGAAAGCCATGATTTTATGTTCCATGGATCCGATTATTTTAAGAGTCTTAGGCCAACACCTTATGAACTTTATCATAACAATAGCTTATTCCCCCTTGCATTTGCCATCCGTCCTTTTTGCCAGACCAATTCGTTATTTTTTTCTGCATGACGTAATGTGTACAATACACCTAGAAAAGTTAAAAACCCAAGAAGTTGCCACTTTGAACTTAATCTAATGTTGCACTGGACTGGTGCTTAAATGTATATTTAAATTATTATGGAATGTTAATTTTTTTAATTTGTACAGATATTGTCTTATCTTTGCTGAAATGTTTGAGCTTTTTAACCCTTTTTTTTTCAAATTCGTTTATTGTAGCGTTCACTGTACATATCCCTCCAATAGCTTGAGGGTCTATTGACTGAAAGGAAAGTGAAACCAGTTGGCACAGTCAAGGAAAAAGTAAATCACAGATGAGGCTGCCCTTGCTTTGTTCAATATTGGCGGACCCCGATCGGCACAAGCAACTCCCCGTATTTCTTGTGCAAAATACCAGATTTTGTAAATTATTTTTTTAAATGAAAACGAATAAAGAATTGTACAGATCAAGAACGGCCTTCATTTACCTTGCCCTCAAAGACCCAACCAACCAAGACAGGGCAAGTGGGAGGGGAGATGGTACACTGGAGGGGGAAGTGCAACCGGGAGCGCGCGGAAGGCTGACCAGTGGAGGGGGTGTACTATAGTGGGTGGGGGTAGTCTGTCACGTCATCAAACTTTTCAAAAACCGACTCATTGCGGTCAACGCTCCGATTCACATAACCAGGGCCACACAGAGGGACAGAAAACCTTCCAAGATCGCTGCCTGCCTGATAGTCGGAAACTCTCTGGCGATACAAGCAGAGGGATTCCAGCGCATACTACCCACGTATTTCTTCCTCTAGCCGCAGCCCCCTTTCCCCGCCGTACAGCGTGCTGCATCGGGACCGCCGCCCCGCCCGCGCGTATCGCGCAGCTCACATAAACATTGATTTGAGGCACAATTTCCGACGCACCGCTCAATTTTCCGGCCATTTCCCTTCTTCAGGGCTGAGTGCCGTGCCATGCCGTGCCGCAGCAAAGAATTCTCAGCGTCGCCATGCAGCTCGACGCGTCCTTCCTACACGCAGTCGCAGTCTCTCTCTCTCTCTCTCTCTCTCTCTCTCTCTCTCTCTCGCTCTCTCTCTCTCTCTCTCTCGGGTGCCTTCCGCTGCTCCCTTCCTCGCACATCCCAACGTTTTAGCCACCCAAGAACGCTCGGCCAAGAATCTCCACATCGGCCTTACTTTACGGCTGATTTCTCGCGAGCTAGGTGTATCCGTGAAGTGAGGATGTATTCCTGTTCCGTTTTGATCATCCCAAAAGGGACCGAGTCTCGGGTTTCCCCTCGCGAAAGACCAAGTTGTGATAAAACGCAAAAAAGTACGGGCACGTGCCGCCGCGGCGGGGATTCGAACCCGAACCCGTTTTGCGAGGCCAGACTACTGATGCAATTTTTGCCCCGTCAACCATACTCTACAACTATGTTATCGGAAACGTGACTCTCCATAGACGCAAGTCACACCAACACGTCTCCTGCGCACACAACCCCCTTCTCTCTCTCTCTCTCTCTCTCTCTCTCTCTCTCTCTCTCTCTCTCTCTCTCTCTCTCTCTCTCTCACGCCCTCAGAGCCTCGACGCATATTGTAATGGACGGCGTACTGCCTCCCAGAGGGCAGCCTCCGCTTCGCTCCGGCCGGGAATAGAACCTCCGACCTGATTCCTCTGCTGAGTGCAGCGTTGCGTGCTCTATCTCTGTCTCCAGCGCTCACCCCGGCGAGAGTGCGACGGAGATAGCCTCACTCCCATCCACGGCTGCATTGATGCCCGAGCCGTGTATCGGCGTGGTTCGATCCCTCCCGTCCCACGTTGTGCTTGCGGTCGGAGACCCGCCACTGGAGAGAGAGAGAGAGAGAGAGAGAGAGAGAGAGAGAGAGAGAGAAAGAGAGGAAGAGGACGCGTGGACACTGACATGCACTGCTCAATACCTCCTGACCAGTGTTGCCACACAAGGAGGCAAAAATTCCCACGATGCACCGGTGTCGAAAGGGTTGCCAACCTCAGCCTGCCTACTAACCAAGTGTGTCCGACAGTTAATAGCCAAAATACTGCCCAGTCCCAGGAGGCAGGCTGAGGTTGGCAACCCTTTCGACACTGGTGTACCGCGGGAATTTTCGCCTACTTATGTGGGAGCACAAGCAGCTATGAGTGGCAACACTGTAAGCAGCCGTCGGCTGCTGCTCCAAACAAAACACAGCGCGGGACGAGGGGAGAAAGAACTGGCGGTATAACTCGTGTTATTGCAACTGTAAGCAGTTCTGCAGATTGCAGCATCCCGACAAGGATCTTGACTGCGTCGCCGTCGCCCTCCCGATCGGATGGACAGACAGACAGACAGACAGCCAGACAGTCAGCCGGACAGACAAACAGACAGACAGACAGACAGACAGACAGGCGGGCAATGATGATACGAGGCCTTACGACGGTCGCCTACGGGGCCGGAGGTCGCATACGGAGATGCGAGGAGGGGAGCGTCAGAAAAACACACCCGAATGAAACATGGTGCCTCTTTTTTGTGTGTTCTCGGCCGACGCCGCCGCCTCGGATGAATCGCAGTAGTGGCACTATGACTTTCCCGGAGGCACATCGGGGACCGATAAAGATGATGCATTCTGACATTTCTGGCGTGAGGGTGTGGGAGCTTGGCTGGGATGCAGCCACGATGACAGGCCCAGGCCAGGCTCAGCGACACGCACTGAATGTTAGGGAAAATTTTGTAAAATCCCAGACGCGTTTAGGGCTCCATAGTCGCTAAACGGGACTCGAACCGAACGTGTGACCCCACCAATGGATTGCTCTCCGGACGAGGAATCCATTGGTGGGGTCACACGTTCGGTTCGAGTCCCATTCAGCGACTCTGGGGCTCAAAACGCATCCGGGACTATGACCGCCTCCACCGGTCTTCTGGCAAATCCACTGTGCGGCCGCCGTGGTTCGCGCGACGCGCCGCGAGTCATAGCGACGTAATTCGTTCGGCCGCCTCGCCGCCGCGCCCCACTCCCCGCATTTTTTGGCGCGCCAACAGTGTGGTGGCACCACTGCTCCACTCTTCTTGGCTTCCAGGCTCCAGCACTCGTTCAGTGTGACACGTCGCGTCGTCCCACCTCGCCGCTCGCCGTGTTATTGTGCCCCCCCCTCTCTCTCTCTCTCTCTCTCTCTCTCTCTCTCCGAGGGCGAGGCCACCCCAGTGTACACACACGCTTTATTTTCCCGCCCATTTATTTTTCACGGCACTGTAATGTCTGGGCGTTGGCAAGCCTGCTGATCCGGGCCGCGATAGGCGTCGCTGTGGTGTCAGCCCTGTCGCGCTTCTTTCATGGCCAGAGTGTCCTCTGTAAGCGATTCCGTATCTCGCCATCGCTTGTATGAGGCCGCCCCTCGGGCCGCCCCGGACGACGGCCTGGTGGACGCCCCGCGCGACGCCTGGAGAGACGCAAACTCCAGACGCGTTTTGAGCTCCAGAGTCGCTAAATGGGACTCGAACCGAACGTGTGACCCCACCAATGGATTCCTCGTGCAGAGAGCAATCCATTGGTGGGGTCACACGTTCGGTTCGAGTCCCATTTAGCGACTCTGGAGCTCAAAACGCGTCTGGAGTTTTGGCCGCCGGCGCTAGTTCTCTGTCCCTCCGTGCGTTGGCTGCCGGTGGCTGAAGTCGGAGGAGGATGAAATGGAAGTATGGAAAAATGAAAAGCAAGACCACCACACGAATAAAGCATCGACCGTCGTGCCAAATTCATACCAGTGCCTTTTAGCGGAAATGGGCCGCGGCATGGCGTGGCGGGGCGTGGCGGGGCTTGGCGGGGCGGGGTGGGGCGGGCACAGTGAACGGTACTTGTGAAGGCGGCCCAACCACCTTATGTGGCCTTTGTCAAGACAAAAAAATTACAACTGGCTTTAAAAATTCAAAATATTTCTTTTAGTAATTTCCGCGGTAATTTTCCTATAATTTTCCTAAAAAAATACCAACCACTCCTCTTAATGTTTGTGACGCAATTGTTTGAAGTGAATGCCGATTGGATGGACGCTAGGCCAGCCCGTGGCACAGTGTGACGGATGCCCCAAAACGGGGACAAAATTCATTTTTTCAAGTATGAGGTACAGAGAAAGTGACTAGCGCATGTTGTAGACAAGAGACTTATCTGCAAAACGCCGTTTGAATTTTGTCGATGCTCCCAACAGGAGAGCGTAGCCGTGGCTTCGAAATCAGCGCTTTGAGAGCGCTGCCGAGGCGAGCTCGCCAGCAGTGTAACATTGCTCGTATTTGAGACTGCGTACAGGGCAAACGAATCATGCTAGCAGCAAACCGAGAAGTGTACTGGAAAGGGTGTTTCATTCTCTTCAATTTGGCTGTATAGAACAGCCATTATTGCCTCAACATCGCTTGAAAATCGCGTCCATACAATATGATAGAAAAAACGACAAAAGTTATAAAAAGTTGCAATTTCTCTTTGAGTTTCAAACCGAGTCCCGCCGAGTCCCGCGGTAATTTTGGTGTTAACTTGAAGATTAGACCTTCCTCTACAGGAACAAGTTTAGTTTGGGCGCTAATATGCGCTACCCGACGCTCCGGGAGCATTTAAATATAGGACATGGCAGCGTGTCGCTGTCTAAGGTGAGGCGTTTTCACGCTTTCAGACACGTTCACCACACCCCTGGCGCCATGAAATGAATGTTTGACTTTACTAAACTAATGGCCACGCCCAAGAGTAAGGGAATTCTCCGAAAAAAAATTTTTTTTGGGATTCCTAACCTCAAATCCATCTAGAGCTAACGACTACAGCAAGTAAAATTGTACGTCGTGCTATGCCAAAACTGTGTGCTCCTGATGAAAACTACTTTCATATTCGACTTCAGTGACCTCAATATTGTGTGTGGACTAAATTTTGAAAATATACACTTCAAAATATTTTTTTTAGTGTGATATTTAGAAAAGAACACTTTGAACAGCAATATTGATTCTAAATTCTTGTTCAGCGCTCTTCAAAACCCTGGTATACGAATTTGGGTGTAAACTGATCAAACGGTTTCATGTTTATTAATTTTGTCCCTTTTCTGGTGAATCCGTCACACTGTGCGTGGTCCAGCCCGTGCTCCTGACGAGATGCCGGTGGCTGTCTGCTGTCTCCAGGGGAGTGCACTGCAATGTCCCGCATCAGTTAGTCAGCGGCAGTCTTCGCGCGAAAAGGGGGAAAGGGAATGGCGATGACTGCGGTGACCTGATTTGCAGCAGACTCGTTCCGAGCTAGGGGGTATGCACTCGCGTAATAGTCGGTTCACTCTATCTGTAATAGCACGCGTAATAATACGCGTAATAGTCGCGTAATAGCCGAAATTGTCAAAAAAAAATTCAATTTTGGTGTGTTTTAGGCCGTTTTTAGCTAAATTCCGATTAATTTGTGGCGTAATAGAGCGTAATAGTCGGTACACAGGTTCAGAGAGCGCATACCCCCTCGGTTCCGAGCGTCCTTCTCCCACTCCTGACGCGTCCCGTATGAGTGCGAGGGAGACAGAGCGACGACAACGACTTTCGGAATCAGCCCACTGTGCACTTCGTGAGCCGAGACGAAACTCTCCATGATGTTCCCATGTTGCTCGCTGGCGCACACTAATGTAGGCGCCGCCGGTTCCACTCCTCCGCCTCCTCGCCTGGAGTTTCCCACATCCGACGAGCCGATCGAAATGTTGCATCCAGAATCAATTACTAGTGGCGTGGCTGCTCCTTTAACCTTTACAGGGGGAAGAGAGAGAGAGAGAGAGAGAGAGAGAGAGAGAGAGAGAGAGAGCAGAGAGAGAGAGAGAGAGACGGAGCACCTGGCTGCAGATCCCATGACCGACTCGCGGTAGCCTCCAAGTTGGTCTCAAGTCGGGGAACTCTGTAATGCAAGCAAAACCCGGCTAGCTTGTCGGACACGGCCCCGACCCAGTGTGGCACTGGACACAGTGGGCCCGAAGACCGGTGGAGGCGGCCAAAATTCCAGACGCGTTTTGAGCTCCAGAGTTAGGCCTGGGCGATAATCAATTAATATGGCGTGTTGAACGTCCGATTTTAAACCTGTTACGTGGTCGGAATCGAAGGATGAGAGATAACGATGATCGAGATCGATTAGATGACATCGGAATTAGCCATGCAGTTCAGAATTGAGGGAAGAGTTTGAAATTTTCAGAAGGCACGAGAGAGAAGCGTAGACCTGGTTGCCCATGGTTTTCCGATCCCATGACGACATGACGAGTATTCCTTTAGTTGGTCAATCAATAAGTCGGTTTCGCCGAAATCGTATTTCAGCATAACGTGTAGCGTTTGTCGAACACGGTCCCCGAACTGCTAGATCGACACCAATGGATTATTTTATTCATGGGCCAGATACGTGGACGCCAAAATCCAGACCGTTTATCCAGAGTCGCGAAATGGGGCTCAAACAGAACGTGTGACACCACCAGTGAATTCCTCGTTCGGAGAGCAATCCATTGGTCGGGTCACACGTTCGGTTCGAGACCCATTTAGCGACTCTGGAGCTCAAAACGCGTCTGGAATTTCGGCCGTCAGCGTGTTATTTAGGTTCCGTTTTTGACAGTGGTTTTATTATGCAGACTCACGCCACGCGAGCCGCGGCAGCAGACACGCCGTATTTCAGGAATTCCGCCTCTTCACCGTCGTTTTTTCCAAATTTTGCCATATTGTCGTCGTCGTGGTCGGAGAGATGAGATGAGGGAAAGGAGTTTTCGCTGTGGCATAAAAGAGATGCATAGCAGGTAAGCTGGAATGTTTTGAAGCGTGGTGGTTGGGGGAGCGGGGCTGGGGGAGGGGACTAGCTCCGCAGGTGTGGGAAGTAGGGGGAGGGGGAAATTTGCGAGGGGAGGGGGAGGGGGAGGCGAAGATTCAAACTGCCAACAGGGGCCTCGAAGGAACCGTCCATCACAACCAGACCCACTACCACCAAGTTCGGCGGTACACAGCACCGTGTCATGTTTTTAGCTGCCCTGCCCTGCCCTGCCCTGCCCCGCCCTGCCCCGCCCTGCCCTGCCCTGCGCCCTGCCCTGCCCCGCCCTGCCCCGCCCTGCCCTGCCGCCTGCCCTGCCCTGCCCGCCCTGCCCGCCTGCCCTGCCCCGCCCTGCCCTGCCCCTGCCCTGCCCTGCCCTGCCCCGCCTGCCCTGCCCTGCCCTGCCCTGCCCTGCCCCGCCCTGCCCCGCCCTGCCCTGCCCTGCCCTACCCCGCTGGGCCGTGGCGGATAGGCCGCTGGCCTGGCTGAAGGCAGGTCAGTAGAAATGGGGGGGAGCGGGAGAGAAGGGTGAGAAAGGGGGGAGGAGGACTAATGATTGGTAAGGGATGAGAAGCATGGGGAGAGCAATCCATTGGTGGGGTCACACGTTCGGTACGTGTCCCATTAAGCGACTCTGGAGCTCAAAACGCGTCTGGAGTTTTGGCCGCCTCCACTGGCCCACTGCGCGACGCGCAGCCGCAGTCAGTGCCCGAGGCATGGCCAAGGCTTGCCCAAGGCCCGCCATCCATACACATGTGTCAACGGAATGACTCCTTAAATGGTGCTCGTGGAGAGAATGCGCGCAGCGCGACTCGGGGCGCGGAGGGGGGAGGGGGGCATTACGTTTGGCGCGCGAATTTCAAACGCTACCCGGGGCTGGGCTGCACGACGCCACCGGCCCGCGGTCCATTATGTAAAAGACCAAGGAGAGGAGGGAGGGGTGGAGGTAGGCGGGGGAGGGGGAGGCAGTCTCCACTGAAAAATGGTGCGCGCTCAGTAAGGGTTGACCCCACCCCCATCCCAACGGCATTTCGGGCTCCGCGGTCGCGAGCCCCGCGCACGCCGGGGGAGAGAGAGAGAGAGAGAGAGAGAGAGAGAGAGAGAGAGAGAGAGAGAGGGGGGGGGGGAGACAAAACGCGAAAGCCAAAGCTCTAAATCAGCCCCGCCGAAAACGCGAAAGCGAAGCTGTGTGGTAAAAAAAAACCGGTAGGCAGGCAACTTACTTCGCTATTCGCTCCGGAGTTCGCCGGGCTGCCCACCCCGGCGATGACAGGGGCTACGCAGCGAGCCTCTGCCAACGAACCACTGCCATGTCGCTCGCGGCGTTTCGCGCTATGGTTTACCCAAAGAAGACCAGGAGCCCGTGTTAACTCCCAATGTATTTTTATCTCATTTTTGTTTTTTGGAGGAATTAATGTTTATAACTTTACAGTCAATGCCAACTCGTAGCCAACCCGCGCTGACGGCAGTTGCTAATGTTTATGCTTACATGGCAAGGACCAGTGGGAGAGGTGGTCAGGAGCGGGACTAGGGGCAGAAAAAGAGAGGGGGGGAACGATGAGGACGGAGGACGCGTTGCCCCAATTTCCAAGTCTCCAAGTGTGTGTGTGTGTGTGTGTGTGTGTGTGTGTGTGTGTGTGTGTGTGTGTGTGTGTGTGTGTGTGTGTGTGTGTGTGTGTGTGTGTGTGTGTGTGTGTGTGTGTGTGTGTGGCGTTTTCGCACCCCTCCGCCCTGAAGCGCGCTCACCCGGTTGGCTTGCTAATTGTCGGTGGCGAATGCCTCAAAGCGATCGCGTGTAAACTGCAGCAACAAACGCCTCGCCGCGCACGCCTCACACGCCACGCCACGCCGTGCCACGCCACGCCACGGCAAAGGCAACGCCCCGACATGGGCAGCCGCAGGCAGAATGCGTGTTCAATTTCGGCGTCTCAAAAGTACAGCGATTGCCAAAACATAAACAAATGGTTATGAAATATTTCGTGGGTATTTCTGGGGTATTAATTTACACTTTGATTAAAGTTTTCCTGCCTCCACCCAAATTTTTACGCGAAAAAGAAAAAAAAAACGTACACAAACCCAGCAGTTGTAACTATTCACAACAAAGGATGTAAAATTTCGCATGCGGCCGGAAGCAGAGTACCCACGTTATTAAAAAAATGCCGCAATGTTTCCGTATTGAAAACTCCCAACCTCTTTTTTTTCGCACGCGCTCACCCGTTAATTCTCCTCGCGTCAGTGCAACAAGAGCGAACACGGTCGCCTTGTTTTAGCGGATGCCCCATTTTAGTATCCCATTTTTCTCCGGATGTGTTTGGGTCGCGTTGGTGGCTGCCGCCGCCGCCGCTGCAGCTCGTTGGATGCACCTTTCTGCTTTATTGCCAATTTTACGACGCAGCCGCGGCTGTCTCGGCCAGAAACAGGGCATATGGCGGCCTTGGGGTGGCCTTGTGGCCCACAGTGGGTCAGAAGGCTAGACCAGTGGGCCAGAACAGCTGGACCGGGACTCACTTCGCACAAGTGCACTCTTAAAACCTTACGAAGCATTTTGAGCATACATATAACGAACTAACATATACTTCTTCACTGAAATTCGAAGGGTGAGACATCTCACCAATTTTCGGCGATACAAAATGTATCACCGAAAAAATGGTCGTACACGCATGTATCACCGAAAAAAGGGTCGTACAGAAATGTATCACCGAAAAAACGGTGAGACATCAGCGAGATTGGCCCTTGTTTTCCTGGGGAAGTATCACCCTTTTTTCGGTGATACATTTGTGTACGACCTTTTTTCGGTGATACATGCGTGTACGACCATTTTTTCGGTGATACATGCGTGTACGACTATTTTTTCGGTGATACATTTTAGTATCACCATTTTTTCGGTGAGACAGTTATGTCTCATCCCTCAGAGAGTGAGATGTATCACTATTTGATTTTCAGTGTTTTCTTTGTAAGGCCTAATAAAGTATAAAAGGTTTTTTCAGTGCGTTTTCACTTTTGCCTGGATCGCGCGCCTTTTTTTCTTCCCGCCTGATTTTTGGCCTGCACCGCCTTCCTGCTCTCAGCGCCTCGCGCGGCCTCGCCTCGCCTCCGACCGCGGAAGCCGAACTGATAGAGGGCGCTGTTTACCCTCCGTCTGTGCTCTGTGGCGGCGCGGGGCGGGGCGGGGCGGGGCGGGGCTGCCGCGGGGTCGGTTCGCGGATCTCCTGCTTGACTGAATCCGATGTGTTGTTTTATGTGGTTATAAAAATACGGAGTGATGCGGGGGAAAAAAAAGAGGCGGGGTGGGAGGAAGCCAGCCGTTCGGCCGTCCGAGCCAACCAACCACGTGCAGCCCGCAGACAGACACACAGACACACACACACACACACACACACACACACACACACACACACACACATGTACACGCACGCACACACAACACACACACAGACGGGAAATGAAAATAAACCCCGCCTCGTTTGAACGGGTGATCAGCCAAGCGGCTTCCGCTTTTATATATTAATAGAAGAAGGACGCAACGCGTTCGGCGAGTCTGCAGACCGATTCCGAGAGTCGTTCTCGTCGCTCTGTCTCTCTCGCACACACCGCGGTAGTTCCCTGCGGGTGCGAGAGAGACAGAGCGAAGAGTCTGCAGGGGGGCCCACCGTTTCCTCTCAAAGGGCTTCTTCTCTCTGTCTGTTTTCTTTGCGTTTGTCCCGGGGGGAAAGCGGACCCATATCTGTGCGTTCGGACTCCAAAAGGCCTCCGCCAATATCTGCAATGCGCCGCGCTCCATTTTTTTTTTTGCCGGCGCGGGTTCAACCCCGACCGACGCCGGCGCACTTTTTATTTTTCTCTCGACATCTGCCACAAACAGTTTTTTTTTTTTTTTTTTTTTTTTATGAAAAACCGGATTAAAGGTGGGTCGGGTACTTTTCATTATTTACCGGTCCGTTCTGACGTTTGAGTGCGGTGCGGGTTTGACAGTGACACGAAACTGTTAGACAGGCAGACGGACAGACAGACAGACAGGCAGACAGACAGAAAGACAGACAAACAGACAGAAAAAGACGCAGAAAGTCAGACCGGTCCAGGTGCGTCACGGTGTGCGTTGAGTGCTGTGAAGCACATCATGCGATTAGTGGAGCGATGTTCATCTAGTCGGCCGTGGCGTGGCGTGGCGTGGCGTGGCGTGGCGTGGCGTGGCGTGGCGTGGCGTGGCGTGGCGTGGCGTGGCGTGGCGTGGCGTGGCGTGGCGTGGCGTGGCGTGCCGCGGCCTGCCGCGCCTTGCCGTGCCGGTCCGCCCCTCCTCTCATTGTTTCCCTAAATGAGAGAGGCAGAGACTTCATTTCCGAATAACGCTCTTATTACGGCCCAGCTTGTCACAGAGTACTAGCTGCTGGCTGGCTGCCTGCCTGCCTGGCTGCTGGTCTGTCCCGCCAGAGCGCGCCGCGCCAGCCAGGTTGACGTTTGGAAAATGAGAGACCTAGCCTTAGCAAGATTTCCTGGTTTCGAAAGTCATTGTCGTCGCTCTGTCTCTCTTGCACTCATGGAGCGTCCCGTACAGGTGTGAGAGAGACAGGAGAGCCGGTGCTTCCTTTCGCCATAAGACATGTACAGTAAAGATTTTCCTGGCCGTTCTGACAGCTGCACACTAAACTTCTTACGGATACATCCTATCTGTATTACGGACATTTTTGTGCAATTGCAATTACTGATAGATTTTCCTTGTAATACGGATGATTTCATCCGTATTACAAGCAAAATCTATCCGTAATTGCAATTGCACAAAAATGTCCGTAATACAGATAGGATGTATCCGTAAGAAGTTTAGTGTGTGATCAATCGGAACTAGCGAATTAGGCAACTACCGGAAACTACAGACTCGAACTTTACTCGAGTCACTCGCCAATCCAATCATTCCACTGGCTTGCCCAAAGCCGCTCGGCCGCGGCGGCAGCACACTAGAAATAAGTGGCCGTGCGGCGCACTGTAATTCAAGAAATACGGCATAGTCGTCAAAATGTGAAGTTTGTCACATGTCACATTCGTTTGAATTGTAGACCCATGTCCGTTGGTGGGGTCACACGTTCGGTTCGAGTTCCATTTAGCGACTTTGGAGCTCAAAACGCGTCTCGACTTTCGGCCGCCTCCACCGGTCTTCGGGCCCACTGTGCAGTGTGCTGACGGAAAATGGAAAACGGCACAGCTTTAGCGGCTCGGCGCGGCGCGCAATAGAATCTATGTTGCAGTAAATAAAATTAGTTTGGGAGGCGGCCACCGCCCCCCCACCACCAGTCCCGGTGCAGCAACAGACCTCCCTCGCCTCCCTGCTGGCCGTTCTGTTGGCAGCACTGGTTGGCACTGCGGACCGAGAGTCGCTCTCGTCGCTCTCTCTCTCGCACTCACGGGGCGTCCCGTGTGGGTGCGAGAGAGACAGAGCGACGAGAACGACTCCCGGAATCAGCCTGCTGGGATTCGTGGTACCCACGTCCAATTACAGTCCACAAAGGCCGCACAAGTGAACAGTTCTCCCCAAAGCCCTACGCTTCCCTTTTGCACCCCCCCCCCCCTCCTTCCCCTTTCCCCCTCACCTGTCCTTTACTTTGACCCCCACCCCCTTGCTGCCGCGGCCTACATATAAACAGACCCCGCAACCCACTATTCAGCTCAGATAGGTGGAGCCAATACGGATACGCGTGGAAAAAAAAACGAAAAAAGTTTTACTCGTGTGTTTTATTTGCGCTTTGGCTGTGACGGTTTTGAAGATAGCACCGCCCTGAGGTAAGCGGTACACAGTGGGCCAGAAGACCGCGGTGCACACTAAACTTCTACGGATTTGCTCCTATCGTTTTTCACATTTTCGAAGCAATACGGATACACCCCAAAAAATAATTTTCATCAGAGCAAACATTAGGGCCCACCAATAAGGTTAGCCCTATTTGGCGCAGCAATTTTTAACGGGGTAAAAAGTGTTTTGGGCCCGCGATTCTAGAGGTTTTAACGGCCAGCTGGAACTATAAGGCAGCCAGGTGTAACGGACCTCTTGCAGATCGAATACCAATTTTTGCCCCTGTTATTCCGAGATGAAAAGATGAACCCATGGCGAATAAGTCACTCCACGTGGTCTAACGGTCACGGACACATCTTAAGTAGGACGGAGTCGTCAGTGACCCTTGACGCGCTCACGAATCACTCAGAATGCCCGCTGGAGTCAAGTGTTACTCCAGCAGGGGAAGCGATCCGCCACCTGGCAGACAATTGTACAAAACGACGGCGCCCAGACTAAGTGAAAACGCATGCTACACTGTCACCGCGCGCGAGCGGCGGCGCGACGCGCGCAGCGCACTCTCGCGGCGATCTCCTCCACCGCGACGGCGACTGGACGACGATGACATCAACTGGTCTCGTCAGATCGCATTTAGCTTGTTTTCTAGAAATTTTTTAAGGCTTGCAAACAATAGTTAGCAGCCCACGACTAGCAGTATTAACAAACAAAATTTGGGTATATCCGCCACAAATTTGTGTTTTGCGAGAGTGGTTGCTTGGCAGGTAACCAGCTAACCATCTGCCGCGCGCACCTGAGGTCGCTTGTAGCTGTGCTAGTTTTTTAGCGCCCGTGCTAAAAACGATCTGTTAAAAAAATTAGCACGGGTCTGATTTATATTTTTTTGCGTGTAGATTTTGCTTGTAATACGGATGAAATCATCCGTATTACAAAAAGTTTTACGTCCGTACCATACGGTTTTTCGTCTGTATGTTACGGACGAAAACTCTTTGTAATACAGATGATTTCATCCGTATTACAAGCAAATTATCCGTAATTGCAATTTCACAAAAATGTCCGTAATACAGATAGGATGTATCCGTAAGAAGTTTAGTGTGTGGAGGCAGACAAAACTCTAGACCCGTTTTGAGCTCCAGAGTCGCTTAACACGACTCGAACCGAGCGTGTGACCCCACCAATGGATTCCTCGTTTGGAGAGCAGTCCATTGGTGAGGTCACACGATCGGTTCGTAGCCCATTTAGCGACTCTGGAGCACAAAACGCGTCTGGAGTTTAGGCCGCCTCCACCGGTCTTGTGGCTCTCTGTGCGGTACAGGGCGTAACTATAGCGGCAGCGCAGGGCTTTTCGGACTTTCCAGACTTGATTCCGAGACTCCTTTTCGTCGCTCTGTCTCTCTCGCACTGAAGCGGGACGCCCCATGGGCGCGAGAGAGACAGAGCGACGACTCTCGGAATCAGTCTGCCGCTCCCCACTTTTTCTCTCCGCCCCTCACCGCTTGCCCTCTTTCCATCGTCGCACGTCCAGCCCTCGCTCAAGTGCTGTGCCAACATATTTCTCTTACGAGTGTGGGCATACTGCATTTACTTCCTTTTGACCCACGTCCACGTTCTGACCGTCTGCTCAGTGTGTGTGTGTGTGTGTGCGAGAGAGACAGAGCGACGGAGAGGACTCTCGGAAGCAGCTTGCCGGCGGGCCCAGCGAGCCTAGTGGGCCTCGTGGCGTGTTTGCCTTCCGAGATGGTTCTGATAAATGGCAGGGTGAAAGTGTAGGACAAACAGCAGTGCCGGGATGATGTTCAATGACAGAGAGAGAGAGAGAGAGAGGAGAGAGAGAGGAGAGAGAGAGAGAGAGAGAAAGGAGTCGTGTCCCAAATGGCTTATTCACGCGTTCTAATAACGGGTTGCAGCTTATTTCCCTCACCCTGTGCGTGAAGGTGTGTGTGTGTGCGTGCGTGTCCGTGTGTCCGTCTGTCTCTATCTAGGAGAAAGTGTGTATCGGGGTGGGGGCAGACTATCCACGTGTGTGTGTGTGCGCGCGAGTGCTGCCTCCCCGTATCTTCGCGACGCGTTGAGACGTTACTACACAACCTCGGGGGGAAAGCCACTGTACCCGCGAGACAGGACACCCCCCCTCCCCCTCTTTTGCAAAGAGGGGCGGCTGGGGGGGGGGAGTGGGCGGACGAAACGTAAGTAGCTTTGCGCAACGCTGTCGCGGCTGGGTTTGCTCGTATGATTACAGAGCCTAGCTCGCTGCTTCTTAGGTAATGAGGTAAGGGCCGGGCCGGCGCGAGGGTTGGGGAGGGAAGGGGGGAGAGTCTGTTCACGTATTACGTGCTCATTTTTGCGAAGAAGAGTCCACCGCGGAGAGAGAGAGAGAGAGAGAGAGAGAGAGAGAAGAGAGAGAGAGAGAGAGTAAACTTGGAGTCTGCCCCTGTGAGTAACGAATGTCCGGTGAGTACGTGTGGATACAGTAATGAGTAGGAGGGCGTAAACTCGTGATGAATATGGTAATGGCTCCGGGGTGCCACAAACTTGTTGATGGCGTGGGGTAGCGCGGTGCGGCTCAGTCTGCGTACAGTGTGGGAGTAGTTACCTCTACGTCCTGCCCGCTTCGATTCAGACCACAGTTAGACGGCGAAAACAGTTAGTTTGCATCATTTGAGACAAGATTTTTCCTGGGTCTGAGGAGTTTTCCCCGAAGACAGGAGTGCGAGTCAATTAAAACTAAACACTTCAGTTGTCTACACCAGCGGTGGCCGTGAGCAAATTCACGTAAAACAAAAATTCAGTTTAAAATAATTTCGTGTTGTTATTCTGTTACTATACGCAAAACGCCCCTAACACCCCCCGCTTAGGACACGCTGCACTTTTTGTGAGGTTGGCAGCTAAACAGTCAGTGAGTGAGTCCAACCGCACAGTGGGCCAGAAGAACGGTAGAGGCAGCCAAAACTCTAGACGCGTTTTGAGCTCCAGAGTCGCTTAACAGGTCTCAAACGGACGTGTGACCCCACCAATGGATTTCTCGTTCGGAGAGCAATCCATTGGTGGGGTCACACGTTCGGTTCGAGCACCATTCAGCGACTCTGGAGCTCAAAACGCGTCTAGAGTTTTGGCCGCCTCCACCGGTCTTCTGGCCCACTGTGTGTGAGTGGGCCGCGGCAACCCTTGGTGTTCTTTTCCCGCCGCCTGCCTGCCTGACGGACTGACGGCCTGACGGATCGCACGGCCCGCTCGCGGCGATCCATCACCTGAACAGGAATAATTTCCGGCAGAGTGTGGTCGGGGAATTGTATTAGCGCCGAACCGGTTCATGTTGAGCACCGAATTACGGAGTCCATCTCCTTTCCGGCCGCTCCTCGTCCACAGTGGGCCAGAAGACCGGTGTGGAGGCGGCTGAAACTCTAGACGCGTTTTGAGCTCCCAGAGTCGCTAAACAGGACTAAAACCGAACGTGTGACCCCACCACTGGATTCCTCGTTCGGAGAGCAATCCATTGGTGGGGTCACACGTTCGGTTCGAGTCCCATTTAGCGACTCTGGAGCTCAAAACGTGTCGGGATTTTGACTATGCCACTGGAGTCCCCCTCCTCGTCCGCATCTTTTCACTGCTTCTCTAAAGATTTGCCACTGTGTTTCCACAGTAAATCTGCTTCGTTTTGAAGAGAGCTTGACATTCCACACGTTTTCTACCTTTTCATTTTGTTAAAAGAAAGTAAAAAGCAGTATAAAATATGCTTCTAATTTCAATTTGGTATTCTTAGCGGCACTGGCGTGTGGCGCTGCTGGAAAATGAGATGTGACAGTTTCTGTGACAAGGCAGCCGTGTCACGGCCTTTATCTTGTTCCACTATTTGCCTTCCTCTCTCTCTCTCTCTCTCTCTCTCTCTCTCTCTCTCTCTCTCTCTCTCTCTCTCTCTCTCTCTCTCTCTCCGGTTCCCTTTCACTCCTATCCGCGAACAAATAAAAATGCTCGTTGAGTGAAAACGATATAAAAAAATAAATAAAAACCCCTCTGCTTTAGTAGGTCAAGAGAATCGCGTAACGCTCGGAAACAGATGATGGGCAGGTGAGCCGTGTCGTTGGGACCTTACAACACTCATCTCACTGTCATCAACAAAAACAAAACAATTTATTTAAATATTTTTTTTGTTTTAAAGAAGCGCGGCATTGTGTTGATACCTGAACGGAGACATTGCTGGTTTTATTCAAGATTCGCCATAGTAATCTGTAAGAAAAAAAAACTGCTAAAACAGAAAATCCGAGCCAACGTGGTGTAGTAGGACCGATGCGTGCTCAATATCAACTTCTTGAAAACAACAACAACAACAACAACAACAAAGTAGTCCTCGGAGTGGCTGGCGCCATTCGGTGGTTACAATCCGTTACAATCGTTTCAATAACTTCCGAGCAGGCGAGGCGAGGCGGGTAAACGGGAATGGTTTGAAAATAATAAAATAACGCAGCAAAATGGATGGTCAGCATGGCGCCAGGCTTGTTCCTTGCAGCGCTCTTTGCAGCAACGGGTCAGTCTGTCTGTCTGTCTGTCCGTCTGCCCGTCTGTCTGTCTGTCTGTCCACCTGTCTGCCTGTCTGTCCGTCTCGACGCCAAGCCAGCGCGCAAAATCTGAATCTCTTAGTGCGTGTTGGCCTAGCGAGAGTAACTAACAATGGTGGTTGGCCACGAACAAAAATTGTGTTAGCGAGACGCTGTGAGCGGAAGCGCAGGGTGAAAAGGGAGAGGAGGGGAGGGGGGGGGAGGGGGAAGGGAGGGGAGGGGAGGGGGAGGACTCCGGAGGCAGATCCGCGGGCCCTCTGACAGGTGTGATGAGGGTCGGGAGAAGTCAGCGGCGCAAAAGAGAAGGGGGAGTTGCATGTTGAGCGGCAGGGCAGGGGCCCTGCAGACTGATTCCGAGAGTCGTCTTCGTCGCTCTGCCTCTCTCGCACTCGTGGGGCGTCCCGTGTAGTTGCGAGAGAGAGAGAGAGAGGGGCAGAGCGATGCGAACGATAGGGATGTAAAGGCCGGTAATTTACCGGTAAAGAACGGTATAATACGGTAAAATACCGTATTTTACGGGCCCCTGGTAAAATTGGTATTTTTCGGTAATTTTGAAATATTGATTATTTGAACTTCTTTAGCTTCCATACGATTAGACAGGACGTGCGGACTGAAAATAGCGCTTCTTTTGAACTCTTGGTTTGTATCTGCTTCTCGTGCCACCCCGTGTACGTGTAAGACGTCTAGCCACTTAAAATTAATGTGAAGTTAATGTTCTCTTTTTTGCAAAACTTGTGGAAAAAAAAATCCATTTACGCGACCCAAAAACTCCGAAAGGCAAATCAAAAACCTTTCTTTGTTGCCAAAGGGTTTATATAATTTTAACTGACTTAAAATTGAAAAGAGGTAAATTTGGGGTAGATATTTTTTAGAAATTTTAGCTGAAAAGTGTAATGAACATTGGTATGGTTGTTGGACACCTTGCAGCCTTTTAAAGGGAAAAAAATTTCTTCATGGTCGAGACAACTTACTTTGGGTTACGAGAAAAACGGCGCCCGTTTTGTTAATTCTAAGTATATTTGGGCTGTTAACTTTTCTGCTTACGCATTTCTTAATCCAGCCCAGTAGGAATAAGTGAAAAGCAGTCAGTTCAAATTAATTTAGGAGGGTCTAGTGGGAGAATAGTCATATTTTTGACCCCCAGGGTCTTTCGTCCTTCTATTTCAAAATGCGACATTGTCCTTGAGTCATGATGGTTTGCAACCATGTTTGGAAAAGATGCGGCCCATAATTAATGATACACCCTCACCCCAAAAGAACCCCTTTTCCCCCCATTCCTAAGAAGAACCACAGTTACTTCTTTAAGTCAAGAAAAATCAATTTTACCCAAATTTTACGTAT
Source organism: Thrips palmi (assembly GCF_012932325.1). Lineage (NCBI taxonomy): Eukaryota > Metazoa > Arthropoda > Insecta > Thysanoptera > Thripidae > Thrips > Thrips palmi. The sequence goes on from NW_023144627.1 coordinate 6,863,297, forward strand.
AAAACGGTAAAATACCGTATTTTACCGAATTACGTAATTTTAATTTACCCGGGATTTTTGCATCCCTACGAACGACTCCGTATCAGTCTGCTGTAGGGGTTGAAGGGATAAGTGTGCGCTACCTCCGTTTCAACGTCTGGCACTCACTGTTTAAACAGTGCGCTGGCTGGCGTGTGTGAGGCTGGGCCGCCCTTTGTTGCGAGCTAACAAACCAACGAGTATCACTTTACAACTCGCTCGATGGCTACGGCCATTACCGCATTATTTACACAATCCTGTAATACAACAGCATGAATCAAAGAAAAAAAATCAGGAGGGAAAAAAAAGAAATGATTATGAAAAACAAAAGTCAAGATAAACTCCGTTATACAGCAGGTTCGCTGCCCCTTTCTTTGGGCCGAGTCGCAACCTTCCGCCGCAAGTCGAGACCAGCCGACTGATTCCAAAGGATCGTTTCGTCTCTCTCGCACTCATGGGGGCGCTGCGTGAGTGCGAGAGAGACAGAGCGACGAAAACGACCTCTCGGAGTCAGAGGGCAGGCCTGCCCTTCGTGATTAGGCTTAAACGCGTCAGTTAAGGTTGTCCTTGTGTCGCTATACCTGGCGAGAACAAGCAGTGCGTATCAGAGCCCTAACGAGCTGGCCCGCCGGAAGTCTCTATCTCTCTCTCTCTCTCTCTCTCTCTCTCTCTCTCTCTCTCTCTCTCTCTCTCTCTCTCTCTCTCTCTCTCTCTCTCTCTCTTCTCCCCCCCCCTCTCCCTCTCCCCCACCCTCATGCCTGCTTCCGCCGTCCTGCAATATTGTATACTCGGTTCCGATCTGAATGGGGCCCAGTGAGGCCGCCTTCTCTCTCTCTCTCTCTCTCTCTCTCTCTCTCTCTCTCTCTCTCTCTCACTCACTCTCTCCCTCCGGCCTCGCGGCGTTATCGGCAACGGTGCTGCCCCCTTGCTGCGCCCTGCAGGCCGAATCTGAGCAGTCAGCCTGTCTCCCTCGCACCCCGACGCTGCCGTGAGTGCGAGAGAGACAGAGCGACTCCGCTCGGAGCCGGCCTGCCGAACGGCGAGGGACCGGACTGTTGTTATGCTAATTGGTCCAAGGCGTATACGGTCGTGGTTTACAGATATACCTTGGAGACACATTGCGATACGCGCCTGCTGGCCCGGGAAACGAACTGCAATGTGAAGTCGCCCGGAGAGTGTCCGAACCCGCACGTCGAAGTCGTGACGCGTTCGGCGAGGCCACAGAGGCGGGCCACAGGTGTGTACAACTCCCTTCACCTGTCCGACCGAAAAGAAGCCAGAGCGCGAACCAGCTCGCGCGCTCTTGCTGTTTGTTGTGTGTTTTACGCATTATTTATCCTCCTTTCCCAATTCAAACAACGCAACCCCTCTGCCAGTTTGGGTGAGTCTCGGAGTATATTGCAGTGTGTGTGTGTGTGTGTGTGTGTGTGTGTGTGTGTGTGTGTGTGTGTGTGGAGTGTTATACATGGCTGGCCCACTCCGCCGCGAAGTTGCTGAGTAGACAGCCCCGTGGCTCAAACCACAGTCCAGGCCGCAGCCCCCCTCCCCCCCAAGCCTTTCCACCCTTTCTGTGCGTTTGCCACCGGTTTGCCCCCCCCCCCCCCCACACACACACACACACGGCCGCGTCGCTTCCACCGGCCGCCCGACAACCCCCGTCGAGGTCCGAGCTGACCCTACACATTCACGCCCACGCACGGCACCACACGCGCGCGCGCGCGCACACACACACACACACACACACACACACTGACGCACACTTGTGCACGCCTCAGTGCACCCTGGCCCTGCCTTGGCCGCCCTGCCCTGAGAATGAAACCCAGACGCCGTTCACTCGACTTCGCTTTAATCATGTATCTCTTCCACCCGGCTGCCCCTTCATGCCTCTTTTGTACCTTTACACCTCCTTATCGTGAGTACCCTCCAGGTCCTTGCCCTTTACCGCCCTCCTCCCCTTGACGCACAGTGGGCCAGAAGACCGGCGCAGGCGGCCGAAACTCTAGACGCGTTTTGAGCTCTAGAATCGCTAAATGGGACTCGAATCGAACGTGTGACCCCGCCATGGATTCCTCGTTCGGAGAGCAATAATTCATTGGTGGGGTCACGCGTTAGCTCGAGTCGCATTCAGCGACTCTGGAGCTCAAAGCTCGCCGTAGATTTTTACCAGTGCTCCGGGTTCAAGTGCACTCTGACGCCTGTGAATCGCAGGGTAGGCAACCCGTTGCACACCCGTGCTCGCCATACTCACAAATTGCCTACCTCCAGGCGCTTCAGCGCTGCGTGGTGCAAGCCGCCGCAAAAAATTCCACCATGCATCCACCATCCACCATGCATTCCACCGAGACGGAAGGGTTGCCAACCTCAGTCAGCGTAAGGGAGTATGGGGCGATTTGTAACAGGGGCGATTCGTAACAAATGCGTTTATTAATTTAAGTGGAGGGAGCAGAGGAAAATCTGAGTATGGCCCCTCTTTCGCTTCAAGTACAGGGTCCTTGAACAATCGAAGCGGATGTGATCGGTGCTCAGGTATAGTTTTGGAGGGCGTCTGAAATATAGGGTACACCGCCCAGACTAAAAAAACCATGGTCGTCATGGTGAATTTCCATGACCATAGGGCTGTCCCCCATGGTGGAAGTTGTCATCCCCATGGTCAAACGGGCTTCCCCATGGTGGAGGTCGGACCATGGGGAGAACCACCATGGTGCGGCGGTCTCGACCATGGTGGAGGTCGGGCCATGGGGAAAGCCACCATGTGCGACGGTCTCGACATGGTGGAGGTCTTCCCATAGTGCCTGGGTCCCTGGTGGCGCCGTTCACCATTGTTTAATCATGTATCTCTTCCACCCGCTGCCCCTTCATGCCTCTTTGTACCTTTACACCTCCTTATCGTGAGTACCTCCAGGTCCTTGCCCTTTACCGCCCTCCTCCCTTGACGCACAGTGGGCCAGAAGACCGGCGCAGGCGGCCGAAACTCTAGACGCGTTTTGAGCTCTAGAATCGCTAAATGGGACTCGAATCGAACGTGTGACCCCGCCATGGATTCCTCGTTCGGAGAGCAATAATTCATTGGTGGGGTCACGCGTTAGCTCGAGTCGCATTCAGCGTAGATTTTTACCAGTGCTCCGGGTTCAAGTGCACTCTGACGCCTGTGAATCGCAGGGTAGGCAACCCGTTGCACACCCGTGCTCGCCATACTCACAAATTGCCTACCTCCAGGCGCTTCAGCGCTGCGTGGTGCAAGCCGCCGCAAAAAATTCCACCATGCATCCACCATCCACCATGCATTCCACCGAGACGGAAGGGTTGCCAACCTCAGTCAGCGTAAGGGAGTATGGGGCGATTTGTAACAGGGGCGATTCGTAACAAATGCGTTTATTAATTTAAGTGGAGGGAGCAGAGGAAAATCTGAGTATGGCCCCTCTTTCGCTTCAAGTACAGGGTCCTTGAACAATCGAAGCGGATGTGATCGGTGCTCAGGTATAGTTTTGGAGGGCGTCTGAAATATAGGGTACACCGAAATTTCGGCAAACAGGAAAAATCTTTTATTTTGAGTTCTAGGAAGTTTCTGTCTGAGGCTCCCCAGGTACGAATCACCATCGAAGCACCGTTGGGGCCTTGAAGCGTGACCCCTTTACAATGTAACCACGTGGTATAAGTTGCTTTTAATTTGTCCAGTGATAGTTAGGGACGTATTTCTTGCGTAACAGGCATTTGGGGTGATTCGTAACAGACCCGTATAAAAACAAGAATTTAAGTAGTTTTAGCAATTAAATGCTTGAATTTTTTCTCGAATCATCTGCTGCCTTATTCCAATTTATTTACACAGCTCGAAATGCATTTTAAAGCGAGTTATTCTATTCTTTCATCTAAAATTGAAAAAAAGTGAGGTTAGGATTGACATAGCCGATCAGTTAATGCGGAGCCGGTCAACGACAGCTTGTAATGTAGATTTTTAGACGTCTGCAGGACACCCGAAGAACCACTGGTGGAGGAGATAACATTCCCGACGACGTTTCATTTAATGTTGAGGATGTTATGAAAAGCCCCATGGCTGTTACAAATCGCCCCATGCTGGGGCGATTCGTAACAGCATGCAAGGGTTTGAAAAACGTCTTAGATTTCAAAGATTACGGACTCCAGATTGATCCAATGGAGCTGCACAGTCTAGATGAAGGGCCAGACTGCTCAACTGGCACAAGTTTGACACCGATATGCAGAATGTTCTTAATTTTGTATAGCGAATTCCGAAATCTGTTACAAATCGCCCCATACTCCCTTACTAAGCAACGTCTTGGCTTCGCTTTCGGGAAATTGCCTAGCAGCGGCAGGCTGAGGTTGGCAACCCTTTAGACACTGCGGCAGGTGGGAATTTTTGCCTACTTGTGTGTCAACAGTGATGGCGTGGGCAAGGGGTTTGGCGTGTTGGCAGTAATGGCACGGCAACCACCAGTTCTATCTTTGAGGGTCCGAATTCCGCCCCGCCATGTCCCCGCCAACGTGACGCGGGCCGAGGGCTGCCAGCGAGTGCCAGGCCTTCACGCCAGTGTGCCACCAGTCCCCGAGAAGATGAAAAGGCGTCGCTTTGACCTGTCGCAAGCCTTTTCGACGGCAGCGTGAAAAATTGTGGCGACATGTAGAAGCGGTGCCTGCGGTGCGGTGCCCAGCGGCCCAGCAGCCTGATTCCGAGAGTCACTTTCGTCGCTCTGTCTCTCTCGCACTTTTGGAGTGTTCCGTGCAGGTGCGAGAGAGACACGGTGGCGAAATCGGCTCTTAGTCTGCAGTCGAAAGAGATGGGGAGGGGGAGCCGCCATCACAGTGCAGGTTCACTTCTGGGGCAAGGAGCCTTTGAAGATCAAATAAACAATATACACATAAAAGCACGCTCCGCCAAAAATCCTGGAGCATGACTGAAGCTGGATGATTCCACAAATCACCCAGTGCCTGACTTTGATGGAGACAAATTTGCTCGAGGGGGAAACGACTCAGAAATTTTGTGTACATCGGATAGGGATAACCCCGGATAACCCGCGGATTACCTCCGGATTACATCCAAAAATTTCCAGGATTACCATTGGATTACGCCGGATTACCTCAGAAATTCCCCGGATTACCCCGGATTACCTCAGAATTTCCCCGGATTACTTCGAAATTTCTGGTTATCCGGATAGCGGATAACCAATTTGCTGTACATCGGATAACCGAAGTCGTTTCCCCCTCGGGATGAAATCTACAATAAATGCCGGCTCAAAAAAAGAAACATGAAAAACACGTTGCATAAGCGCAGCGCTTACACACCAAACATGAGGACAACGTGAAGACGACCTGACTGTTGTGGTCTCTAACTAGAGGGTCCCCGTCTCCTGCGGGATAGTGCACCAGGGGAGGGGGCTACCGGACAGGCGGGGTAGGAGAGGGGGAGGGGGAGGGGAGGGGGGGGAGGGGTACCGGGCGTGTAATCCCCGGCAAGCCCTTATCTTCGCTCGGAGTGATGTGCCGCACTGACCCGCACCCAACACGTCCTTTACTGGACCCGGCCCCGACGCGCCCCGGCCCGGCCCCGGCTGATCCCTCACCCTCCTCCTGCTGGCAGTGCTGGCCTGCTGGCATTTGCCCCGCCGGCCTCGGCCACCCCCGGCCGCCCCCGGACCCGGCATTTGCCGGCCGCTTTGTGTGGCAATCCTCGGGCCGTGGCACAGTGGGTCAGAATCGAAAAAAGCTGTGCAAAATGTCTCACGGCTAAACGGTTACTCCTATCGGACTCAAATTTGGTGTCCAGGGGTTTCGAGGGTCAGCGAGTTCATTTCTGACGTTATTTTGAATCAGTGGCGTACCCTTTACCCAGTGGCGTAGGCAAAACACCACAAAATCAACTTGATCGTTATCAATTTTTGGTTCTCTATGTTTTGGGGGTCCCTGAAATCAATTTTAACATAATTTTGCTTCAGTGGCATGTCTCTAGTCCAGTGGCGTAGACAAAAAAAAATAACACATCCAAAAAACTCCTTGATTGTTATGAATTGGTTCCATTCGTTTTAAAAACTGGTGGGTGTCTTTTGGACCCTTTAAACATTTCAAACTGCAGTTTCATAACGATTACGTCTTTTTTGTTTGTGTTTAGCCTACGCCACTTAGTATCGGGTTGGCCACTGATTAAAAATATTGATCAAATTGTATTCCGGGACCTCCTAAACGTTCAGAACGAAAATTTCATAACGATTCAGTTGTTTTTGTTTTTTGTCACCTACGCCACTGGGTGAAGAATACGCCACTGAATCAAAATAGTGCAAAAACTGAATTGAGGAACCTCGTAAACTTACAGAATACAGATCTCATAGCAATATAGGTTTTTTTTGTAATTTTACCTACGCTACTGGGAAAAGGGTACGCCACTGACTCAGAATAACGTTGGAAATGGACTCGCCGGCCTTCAAAACCCCCGCACACAAAATTTGAGTCCGATCGGCGAAACCGTTTGGCTACGGCGCTGCCCGGTCTGGTCCGAATTCCGCGCGCGCGCCCTCTGCATCGGTCCCTTGTTTTGCTTCTCACGGGTTATGCCGGAACTTGCCGACAAATCCGCGTAGTGCGTTCGATAGAGGACACTTCAACCTTCAAGTTGGTACAAAAATCGCGGTGCTTTCCCGGTGCTTTTCGGGTTTCCCAGCCTGTTTTGTAAGAGTGATTTGTCATGAAAATGGTGGTTTGCTTTCCTTTATGTATTTCGTTTGTCGCCAAAACTATCAACGATAAGGGAAATTTCCGCTGGTACCAATGGAAAGAGGGGGTTTTTAAACTACGGAGTCATGAGGTTCAATAATTTCTGGACCTCCCTCCGTTCCGTAGAACAGCGCAAGAAAAAACTAGATTTCTCCGACGCGCATCGCTTCGCGCTCAGCGTTTGAAATAGCGGAGACGGAAGCGCTCAGCCTGCCGATAACGGGCGGTGCAGGGACAAAATAAAATCGGCTTCTGGCGCACTAGACATCCCTTTATCACATACAGCAATCAGTTTTTCCAAATTCGAACGTTTACAAAATGCCTTTTTGCACAGCTTTTTCCGAATCTGACCCACTGTGCGTGGCAGTGGCGTGGCCGTGCCGTGGCCGAGGCGAGACCAGGGCGAGACCCGCCAAGGTGTCCCGGATGATGTATTCCCCGGGCCGGCGGGGACGACTCCGGGGCCGAATCGTGGTGCACTGCCAAAAGGTGCGGGTGAGATTGACTTCGAGTTGCGGTTGCAGCTACATTAGTCGGCAAAAGTCCCCACAACGGGCCAGAAGACCGGTGTAGGCGGCCGGCCCATTTAGCGACTCTGGAGCCGGCTGGAGTTTTGGCCGCCTCCACCGGTCTTCTGGCCCACGGTGCTGTCGAAAGGGTTGCCAACCTCAACCTGTCCACCATGTTTCTGGGCGACCTTTGAGAAGCTATGCCTAGTAGGCAAGCTGAGGTCAGCAACCGAGGGGGAAACGACTTCGGTTATCCGATGTACAGCAAATTGGTTATCCGCTATCCGGATAACCAGAAATTTTGAAGTAATCCGGGGAAATTCTGAGGTAATCCGGCGCAATCCAATGGTAATCCTGGAAATTTTTCGATGTAATCCGGAGGTTATCCGCGGGTTATCCGGGGTTATCCCTATCCGATGTACACAAAATTTCTCAGTCGTTTCCCCCTTGTCAGCAACCCTTCTACGCTGACGCAGGAGTTTTCGCGGCCACACTGTTTCGAGAAAGCTGAATGGTTTTCTCTAGACAGTCGCTTCTTTTTGAATCCCCGCGGCGTTCCGCCGATGCGGCACCGAAGCGGCAACGGGGAAAGCCTCCACCGTCACGTGCCTCCGTGAATGGCCGACCCGGCTGACCCTGCAATTAATCCGAATCGACTATTATCGGACCGGAAGCTAACGAACGCTTCAGTCCGTCTTTGTCCGGCCTCAACGGTCTTCCCTGAGCATCGGTCTGTCCTTGTCTGGCTGCAATCGGCCGCTTTTTGTCCGCCTCGCCCCACCCCACCCCGCCCCGCCCCACCCCGCCCCGCTCGCCCCGCCTCGCCCCGCCCCGCCCCGCCCCGCCGCCACGTTTGCCGTGCGGCGTGTTGCGGGTTGCCGCCAAGGCAGTCCGGGGGCTGACCCCGGAAATAGCTTGGTCCTTGTTCATCCTAATGACCTCTACGTAGTTAGAAAGGGAGGGGAGATTGGGGAGGGGAGCGGCAGGTAGAGAGACAGAGAGAGAGAGAGAGGGGGGAGGGGGAGAGCGAGAGAGAGGGAGAAGGAGAGGGAAAGCAGCAGTGAAGACACCCACGGCGATCGTGGGAGAGTTTTCCAGAGTCGATGGATGCACATCAGGCGGACAAGGTTCGCCCTCGGACAGACAGACAGGCTGGAAGACAGACAGACGTCGCATCCGCCGGCAGACCAGCTTGGCCTCCAGCAGCTGGAGTCCGGCCCTCCTGCCAAGCCTCGCTCCGACCGCTCCAGCATCACTGGAGGCTGCTGCACCCTTCCAGCTGGAGAACAGTCTCTCTCTCTCTCTCTCTCTCTCTCTCTCTCTCTCTCTCTCTCTCTCTCTCTCTCTCTCTCTCTCTCTCTCTCTCTCTCGCCCTCTCGCCACGGCCGGGGTGGGTGCTTGCCGCTCGCGGACGGTTGCAGCTGTAATTAAAAAACTGAGAGGGCACTCGTAATTTCTTATTAATTATTCTAACTGGTGCTTTTGGCCGGCGGCGCGGCGGCCGCCCGCCCGGCCAGCAGTGCCTAGGCAGTGGCGCGCCCCGCCGACACAATTCGGCGGGAACGTTTTCCAAACTTTCGGGACAATTTCCAGGCCACTTCCGCTTTCTGCGAGCGGCCCCGCTGGCCGGCTGGTCGGCAGGCTGGTGGTCACGCATGACTATTCGCAGTTCCAGCGGCCGGCTTGTCTTCCAGGCGGTATTTACAGGTCGCGGGCACGCCAAGGGCACGCCGCCGTGGCAGTCGGTAAAACAGCGCAACTGCGCGCCGCGCGGTCACCGTAACCGGCAGTTTACCGCCAGTGTGCCACCTGGCGGTCCAAGCGGCCGTATTTGTGGACTTCCTCGCAGTGGAGTGGACTGCTGCCGTCCGAACGGCCTTGAGTGGGTGACCCGCGGCCGGTGGAGGCGGCCAAAACTCTAGACGCGTTTTGAGCTCCAGAGTCGCAAAGCAGGACTCGAATCGAACGTGTGACCCCACTAATGGATTGCTCTCCAAACGAGGAATCCATTGGTGGGGTCACAAGTTCGAGACCAACCCAAGGGCAAGGACTTGAGCGTTAAGGACTTTCTAGATTTTTTCCAAACAAGTTCTTTGCGAAATTCGAAATTTTCCCCTTACAGTGTGCGAACTTGTAACGTAATCCAGGCCGCCGTTGTGGCCCTACAGTGGGTGCTGCTGCATGTGCGCTGGACGCGGGACCACGTCACACTTGGACAGCCCGCCCGCCAGTGCCCCCCCCCCCTTCCACCCCAGGGGTCCTTTCCGGCCCCGCTGGTGCAAAACCGCAGCACCACACACTGGCTCAAAGTTTCCCGTCCGAAGCCGCAGCCACGTCGCGTTATATATCGCACCTTTTTCAACTCGAATACTTTGCCAATTTCTGGCGTGTCACTTGCTATTTTTTTTTCGGGTCCCCTCTACTCACGCGCGCAAACCTTCCATTTTTTCCGTTTTTTTTTTCTTCTCGCTCCCATCCGCGTCATCGCTCCTATGGCGTCGTCGGCCTCTTTCGCTCCAGTGTCGCCGCATAAAAAGGCGAAAATTCCCACGATGAACCGACAGGGTTGCCAACCGCAGCCTGCCAACGAGGTAATAGCAGGGGTCCGTTGCCGAAACATTGTCCAGAGGGTTTGGCAACCCACAGTGCGCCAGAAGACCGGTGGCGTCCAAAACTCGAGACGCGTTTTGAGCTCCAGAGTCGCTCAATACGACTCAACGCGTGACCCTCCAATGGATTCCTAGTCCAGAGAGCCATGCATTGGTGGGGTCACACGTTCGGTTCGAGTCCCATTTTGCGACTCTGGAGCTCAAAACGCGTCTCGAGTTTGGTCCGCCTCCACCGGTCTCCTGGCCCACTGTGCTACCGTTTCGTCTCTGGTGCATCGTGGGAATTTCGCCCTACTTTTGGTGGCAGCACTGTTCGCTTTGTTTACCGCCACGCTGCCGGAATTCTCGACGTGCTGCGAAACTCGCACTCACACGCTCGCGCGGGTCGACGGGTTTCGGTTTACGCCCCCTTCCCCCTCCGGACGCCCCCGGCTTGCCCTCGCACAGTGGGCCAGAAGACCGATGGAGGCGGGCAAAACTCTGCACGCTTTTTAAGCTCCAGAGACGCTAAACAGGAATCGAACCGAACGTGTGACCCCACCAATGGATTGCTCTCCGAACGAGGAATCCATTGGTGGGGTCACACGATCGGTTCGAGCCCCGTTTAGCGACTCTGGAGCTCAAAACGCGTCCTGAGTTGTGACTGCCTCCACTGGTCTTCTGGCCCACTGTGCCTCGGCTTGCCCTTGGCCCACGTGTCCTACACTGGACAGGTCGGAAAGGGCAGCTACGATATGCAACGCCCGTGGCAGATGTAGCTTCCAGGGGTCTCTTCCGCCCAGTATCCCCAAACATTTCGCACCCGTTTTTATTTTTTCGACGTAGACTTCTTGGGTTATGCACATACCCTGCAAGTTTTTTCTTCGAATATTCCTGTAGCATTTCGTGGCAAACGACCCGGCAATTTATTTCTTGCTCTCTCTCGCGCTCCCCCCTCCCCTTTCTCTCTATCTCTCCCTCTCCCCTCCCTCTCTCCCTCTGTCAAAAGAAGTTGCCTCAGCTGACTTTTTCTAGTATTTTAAAATTTTTCCTGCCGTCCGAATTTTAAAAAAATCAATTTCAATTTTGAAAACCATAATTTTATTTGAACGTGTCCTCCTTAAACCTAGCCGCGGCAGAGACGCTGTCATTTCGCGACGGGCCCCGCGTAAAGTCTCGCCATTAAGGCCGGCGCGACGGAAGTGCACGCATGCATACCGCCCTGGGTCGCGGAGAGAGAGAGAGAGAGAGAGAGAGAGAGAGAGAGAGAGAGAGAGAGAGAGAGAGAGAGAGAGAGAGAGAGAGAGAGCGAGAGAGAGAGAGAGAGAGAGAGAGAGAGAGAGAAAGAGAGCCCTGCTGCGGCCGGACGATAGCCGGAACACGGCCGTCTTCACGGACAAGTTTAAGGCCATTTCCCTTCATTTCTCAACTTTCCTCCGGAGGGCCGGACGGGGGGTGGGGGAGGGGGGAGGGGGGAGGGAGTGAGAGGGTTGACAGATTGAGGGCTCCGGAGACTCCGGGAGGGAATGCAAGTCCGGAAATAGGATGGCGTTGCTGTGGCGAGGGCGGCGAGGGGGCGGGAAAAAATGACCAACTTACAGGTTACATGAGGGAACGCCCGACCTATAATGGGGAAAAATTGGTCGCTGGCCCCTGCAGTGGAAGGGGGAGGGGAGCGGGAGGGGAGCGGGAGGGGGAGGGGAGGGGAGGGGAGGGGAGGGGAGGGGGGGGTCTTGGGACTCGGCCGGCCTGCCTCCGATTATGCTGTCCGTTCGTGCGGAGCGAGTGATTGGTGCGGCGCCCTCGGACCGAGCCAAGTGGCAACCATACATCGAATGTGGGGGCCGGGCCCGGCCGGGCGGACACCCTAGCAGTTATTCAAAACGGCCGGCGACTGCGGTTGCATTCGGATCGGTCCGCACGCCACCCGCGGCGCTTTGAGGGATCGAGTGTCGTTGCGCTGCACTCGAAGTGCACGTCGAGAGCGCCATTCCGCCGGGAAGTGCTGCACAGTGGGCCAGAAAACCGGTGGAGGCGGCCAAAACTCTAGACGCGTTTTGAGCTCCTGAGTCTCTTTATGGGACTCGAACCGAACGTTTGACCCTACCAATGAATCCCTCGTTCGGAGAGCAATCCATTGGTGGGGTCGCACGTTCGGTTCGTGTCAAGTGACTCTGCAGCTCAAAACGCGTCGGGAGTTTTGGCCGCCTGCGCTGGTCCTCCGGCCCACTGTGCTCTGCAACCATACCAAAACCCTCCAGCGACGCATTTATGATTCCGTCGCACTAATGTGAAATCCCGGGCGCCGCGGGCGGGCGTTGAACCCGCCAACTGCAGCTCCCCGTTCGAGTGCGATACCCACAACGCCACGGCGACACCTTATCACGAGCCGCGGAAAGAAGCCCAATTTGAGCGCATGCTTCTCCGCTCCCCTTCGCTGGGGAAATTAAGAGGCCGTGCTGAGCAGGGGCGGCCGCACACGCTTCTTAATTGCCCCTCTCTCTCCCACTCCTTGGCTTCCCCACCCCGGCACACCCCGGCCGGCGAGCCTGGCTTTTGTTTAATTTTCGCACTCTGTTCGGAAGCCCCGAGTTTTGTCACGGTGGCCGTCTGGGCGGCGCAGTCCACTTGTCGGGATTTTTTCTCGTATCACGTGACGCTGCAGCTCTCTCTCCCTCTCTCTCTCTCCCTCTCTCTCTCTCCCTCTCTCTCTCTCTCACTCTCTCTCTCCCTCTCGCTAAACTCCAAGACACTTCCCCCCGAGTGGACCTCATAAATTCTACAACGAGCCGTACAGGGTGTTTCACGACAGCCGAGTGGTGGACACGCCGCGACGTGTGTGTGTGTGTTTGTGTGCAAGAGCCTGGTTGGGAGTAGGGGTGGAGGAGAGAGGGGAAGAAGGAAAGGAAGGACGAAGGAAAAACACATGTTCTGACCTTAGGCGGCGCGACGCAGGTGCAGTGCGGCTGTCCACGCATAACCAGAGCGCTCCCCTTCTCTCTGTCTCTCTCTCTCTCTCTCCCTCTCTCCCCCCCCCCCCCCCCCCCCCCCCTCGCTCCCTCCCAGATGCCTCTCTTCCTTCGATACATACGTCCCCCTGGAGACATGCGCGGACACGGGTCAGGTGATAGTGCGGGCAAAACAGACGCGGCAACCCGTTTTTCCTGTTCCTCCGCTTTTTCTTGTCACTGTTGTTGTTTTTTGTTTTTTTTTCGTTCGCCGCGGAGGATTGATTGAGTCGGTCGGCCCGCGTCGCTCTGCGTCGCTACTCTGCGTGTGGAACTCCCAACTGATTCAATTGACCAACGCACTCGGCTGGCTCTCGCTCGGGCCGCGCCGCCTGTGAGGTAGGCCCGCTCCAAGTGCGGTGCGGAGGCCTGCCTCACAGGCGCTTACTTCGCCCTTGAACCGAACGTGTGACCCCACCAATGGATTCCTCGCTCGGAGAGCAATCCATTGGCGGGGTCACATGTTCGGTTCGAGTCCTGCTTAGCGACTGTGGAGCTCAAAACGCGTCTAGAGTTTTGGCCGCCTCCACCGGTCTTCTGGCCCACTGCGAGTCGGCCTGGCGGGTCAGGGTGCCGCGACGGGCTGGGCTACGCTGCATTAGATTGCTCACAGCCAGGGGTAACTGAGCTGTCGGCCGATTGGGATCTCGCTTCTCGGAGACCTCGCCCAGCCTAGCCGGCCTAGCGGGCCTAGCACGACCCAGCACGCCTAGCAGGACTAGTTCGCCTAGCAAGGCTAGCTCACCTACCTGGCCTAGCTCGACTAGCTCACCTAGATCGCCAAGCGCGTGTGTGGCTGTTCACTGCAAATGCGGACTTGGCAACTGCCCCGTCAGTACTGACGCAGAATGATTCCAAGAGTCGTTTTCACTGCTCTTTGTCCCTCGACCTCAGGCTATTCCTAAAAGGTGCGAGAGAGAGAGAGAGAGAGAGAGAGAGAGAGAGAGAGAGAGAGAGAGAGAGAGAGAGAGAGAGAGAGAGAGCAACGAAAAAGACGCACTGCGTTACGGCGGGAGGTGAAACACGGAAGTCGCACTTCAAAATAAAAATGCGAAATTGTTCGGTCTATATTGTGGGAGCGCAATCGTCTGTGTAGTTTAGACAAACACTCTGTGCCTGTGAGTGTGTGTGTGTGTGTGCTTGTCTGTGTCGATGTGCGTTCTCTACTAGTGTGTGTATATGTAGGCATCGCCGTCCTCCTCCTGACGGACCACCCCGGCACCGTGGTGGCACCTCGCCCCGGAATAGCTTTTTCGTAAAAGAGCATAACTAGTGTGTGTGTGTGTGTGTGTGTGTGTGTGTGTGTGTGTTTGTGTGTGTGTGTGTGTGTGTGTGTGTCGCCCGGTGGTGGCCGCCTAGGTCGGCACGCAATCATGGCGTTTGCCTCCCGCCTTGCCGCGCCCCCGTGGGGCCTCTCTCTCTCTCTCTCTCTCTCTCTCTCTCTCTCTCTCTCTCTCTCTCTGTCTCTCTTCTCTCTCTCTCTCTCTCTCTCTCTCTCTCTCTCTGTCTTTGGGCCTGCTTACCACGTAAAGTGAACTACCCACTCCGTTCCCCGAAAACCAAAGGTGGCGGCGTGACGCGGCGAAGCAATATACATGTGTGTGATATGCAGATGTAGGCTGCACCCCGTTCCTTTCTCTCGCTCCCTCTCTCTCTCTGTCTCCCTTTTTCACTCCGCCCCCTAGCCCCCCCCCCTCTCTCTCTCTCTCTGCCTTTCTCTAAACCCCAATGCGCGGCGCGGATATTGGCGGTGCCCCCAGCCCGGTGTGGTCTTCGAGGTTCGCGGCGTGCCGTACCGTGCGCGCGCGCACACACACACACACACCACACACACACACACACACACACACACACACAGCGCGAGTGTTGTTCAACGACCCCAATTTTCTCACCCCAGCCGCGCGCCATCCCGACTACCACACTAGCGCACGCATCGCGCCTCCTTGTGGGTGTATGCCTCCTTTCAAAAAGCAAGAATCCTACGACTTCACTGCGACACAAATATTTATATTTGAAAAATAAAATGGGCAAATTGATAGTCTTTGGTCGTCAGCCATGGAAAATTTTTGTATTGGAAACCCTGCTTTGAAAGTGTGACGTAAACTCGCGTAAACCCATCATGTTGATTCAATTTGAGTCAAATTGATGTTGGTGATGCGGTGCCCAGTCCAAAAAAACCATGGGGCATCCCATGAGCCATGGTGGTGCATGGGATGCCATGGGTCGATTCTTTCCATGGGAACGATTCCCCGTGATTTTTGGAACAACTTCTCATGGTGTCTAGAGATCCATGGGGAAAAGTACCATGCAGTGTGAGTCATGGGAAGCACTTTCTTGCCTTGACAGAGTCCCTTGCAGTACAAATGATGCGAACGGTGCCTGACTTGCTTTAAATTATGAAACTGTTGCACTGTCACCCCCTGAACTTTTGACGCTTCATCCGATTTTGCAATCATATTTTGTCTGGAGGGCACCGTTGACATGATATGACCTATAATTGAAAATAAGGCGGAGACTTCAACGCACGAGCAGGAGTGCCTTCCCATGGGAAATCCCAACCCATGGAAAAGTTCACATCATGGGGGAGGTCCTCCCATGGTGCTAGGCCTGCACCATGGGAAACGACCTCCACTTTGCATGGCATGCCGCTTGTCCATGGTGCGGAACCGCGGTCTCATGGGATTTCAATGCGCTTTCATGGAATCTGTGTCATGGGATCCCATGCAATCCATGGTTTTTTGGGACTGGGTGGTGGCAACTCTACCCAGCGAACTTAAAGCTGCCTCCCAACACGACGAAGTTAGTCACGGAAAAGATGTTAGAAGCTTGGTGGCAACCCGCACAAAGACGTTAGCTAGGTTTTGTCCTTATTCTGTAAAATGTTGGTAGACGGAATAAGGAGTGAAATCTATCACATCATAATGGGTCCTACGATTTCTACGGTAGTCTGATTTCTAAAGCCGTTTTCGTCGTTCTGTCTCTGTCTCTCTCGCTCCGCTGACGGCCCCATGCGTGCGAGAGGGACAGAGCGACGGAAACGACTCTCGGAATCAGTCTGGCGGGTCGGCAATGACGAGCCGCGCGAGAGAGCGCCTGCGAGTGTGTCCGAGTCTCTGGTTTGTTTTGCGTGCAAAACCCCCAGCTGCGCCGTCCCACACTTGGTAGCCCCAGAAAGATTCCGCGCCGCTGTGTCTGAGGCGCGTGCTCTCCGGCAGCGGCGAGGGGCTCTGCCCTCCCCGCCCCACCCCACCCCGTCCCACCCCGCCCCACCGCGCCCCGCCCCGCCCCGCCCCGCCCCGTCCCGCCCCACCCGCCCCACCCCACCCCGCCCCACCCCGCCCCGCCGCCACCCCCCGGGCCCCGAGCGCCGGGGGCGGCTGGAGCTTGCGTGAGGCGGCAGCGCGGCGGCGAGTTCAGTTGGTGTAGTGCCGCCCCCGCGTTCGCACCCCGCGCGTTTCGACGTCGAGTCCCCCGCCAAGTCCGCCGCGCCGCGCGAGTGTGAGCACGCCGAGGTGCCCGACGACCGCCGCCCCCCACGCACCTCGCCGTCGACGGCCGCGCTGACGGCCTGCTCGGCCACCAGCAAGGCCTCCGCCATGGCCGGCCGCCGCGCGTGTGTTAGTGCCAAGTGACTGTGTGTGCGTGTGCGTGTGTGTGTGTGTGTGTGTGTGTGTGTGGAGCGCCGATTTTTAGTGTCTGGATACCGCCGCCCCCGCACGCCCAGGTGAGCTCAGCTTGCGGTGGACTCGCACAGTGGGCCAGAAGACCGGTGGCGGCGGACAGAACTCTAGACGCGTTTTGAGCTCCAGAGCTGCTAAATGGGACTCGAACCGAGCGTGTGACCCCACCAATGGATTGCTCTCCGAACGAGGAATCCATTTGCAGGGTCACACGTTCGGTCCGAGTCCCATTTAGCGACTCTGGAGCTGAAAACGCATCTAGAGTTTTGTCCGCCTCCAGGTCTTCTGGCCCACTGTGACTCGCTCTGTGTTCGGTTTTCCTCTCCGCCGCTTTCCCTCGGTCAGCTCAGTTCGCGTGCGAATCGTGCTCCACGCGGCCCGTTTCAAGGATTTCCTATTTCTGTGCGGTTTTCAATTACAGTAATTATTGACGCTCGGACGGAATTCATTTCCGTGCCTACAGCGTAGTGCCGCTGCTTGCTGGGCGGGCTGTACCTCTGCGCTGAGTCGGCCGGGCTTAGCTCGGAGGGGCTATCGGCGAGTCAGTCACCTTGGCGTAGGTTGTACAGTCAGTACAGTCTTAGAATCGCTGGGGCGGAGGGTCGTTCAGCTTCTGCAAGGCAGACGCAGCACAGTGGGCCAGAAGACCGGTGGAGGCGGCCAAAATTCTACACGCGTTTTGAGCTCCAGGGTCACTAAGTGGGACTCGAACCGAACGTGTGACCCCACCAATGGATCGCTCTCCGAACGAGGATTCCATTGGTGGGGTCACACGTTCGGTTCGAGTCCCACTTAGCGAATCTGGAGCTCAAATCGCGTTTAGAGTTTTGGCCGCCTCACTGGTAAAACTAAAGCGTAGTATTACCCACCGTTTTCAAGCGTAATCAGTTTACGCTTGAAATCAAGCGTAACAGGCTCATCCGCCAAGATTCCCCCTATCTAAATGCATGGGGGAATTTCTTGCCTATGCTTGATTTCAAGCGTAACGTCTTCAAGCGTAACTTTATGCTTGACTCAAGCATAGAGTTACGCTTTAGTTTTACCAGTGCTCCACCGGTCTTCTGGTCAACTGAGCGCAGCCAGGCGGGTTGAAGGTGGTGAGAGACGAAACCCTCAGCCCTCACTCTGAAAGGTCGGAACTTCTCTGTGACCACCCCGTTTCGGTCGCGGGTTCGAAACCCACCCGCGGCAGCCGTTTTTCGCGGAGCAAACCTCGATTTACTGACACGCGGTATTAAGCGACCGGTGCGAACGCCGCGGCCGAAATGCAGTCGAGGCGCCGGCGGGTCATTCATCAACGTCGAGCCAAGCGGAGGCAAGCGCAGCCAAGAAGCGACTAATTACGCTGTAAACTCTCGGCAGGCCGATTCCGCGAGTCGTCGCTCTGTCTCTCTCGCACTCGCGGGGCGCCCCGTGTAGGTGCGAGAGAGACAGAGCGACGAAAGCGACTCTCGGAATCAGTCTGCACGACGAAATCGCAGCGCCGCCGCGAGGCGCGAGCACCGGGCCGGTCACCAGATAGCACATTGGGGAGTCCACCTGCCCAAGCCAGTGTAGCCGTCGTGGCCACAACGAGAAATTTGTCTCACGATGCGCCACTGTTGAAAGGGTTGCCAGCCACAGCCTGTCTGGGGGAGCAAAGTCGTGGAAGGCAAGCTGAGTTAGGCAACCCTTTCGACACTGGTGCGTTGGGGGAACCTGCCTGGGGGAGAGGAAAGCCGAGGAAGGCAGGCGTGCAGCCAACCTTTGCGACACTGGTGTATCGTGGACACATCTCCCACTTTTAAGGAAACACTGGCCGGAGCAGGAGACGAGGAACTGCAAGTAAAAGGAGCGAGATTTGCGGCAGTTTACCCGCGGCGCTGTTTGATAGTGTGGCGGGTCGCGATGACGTCGGTTTGCTCGCCGCTGAGTGATGGCTCCCCTAATTTCGGACCGGCGGCGGCGCCGGCAGACTGATTCCGAGAGTCGTTTTCGTCGCGCTGTCTCTCTCGCACCTAGACGGGACGCCCCGTGAGTGCGAGAGAGACAGAGCGACGAAAACGACTCTCAGCCTGCAGCGCCGGGACCGGGGTGATTCTGTTTTCTCCCGGTGGAGGACACTTTTAATGGTGGCCTCGCTTCCGCCGCTCTCTCTCTCTCTCTCTCTCTCTCTCTCTCTCTCTCTCTCTCTCTCTCCGTTCCCCACCGCCCCCCGCGGACCCCGCGAGTTTCTGGAACTGTTTCTGCTGCGACGCCGCGAGGAGGCCAGTGGGGCACGCCGGGCAGGGCAGGGTGGTTCCGAACAGTCGCTGTCTCTCCCGCACCCGTGCGGCACGCGCCGCGAGTGCGAGAGAGAGAGAGAGAGAGAGAGAGAGAGAGAGAGAGAGAGAGAGAGAGAGAGAGAGAGAGAGAGAGAGAGAGAGAGAGAGAGAGGCGGAGCCCTCGGTGTACAATAACCGCGTAATTGTACAGCAAGGCCAGGCGAGGCCAGGCGAAGCCAGGAAGGCACGAAGGCAGCGGAGGGTTTGGAACGACGCCGCGACGCCGCGCTGCCCCTGCGCACCGAATTTTCTCCCAAGACTTCATCCAGGAACACCCCGCCCCGCCCCGCCCCGCCCCGACC
Source organism: Thrips palmi (assembly GCF_012932325.1). NCBI lineage: Eukaryota > Metazoa > Arthropoda > Insecta > Thysanoptera > Thripidae > Thrips > Thrips palmi. Next base: position 6,882,422 of record NW_023144627.1, read on the forward strand.
CGCCTTGCCCCGCCCCGAGGTCGGCGTAATAGTTATTTTGCTATCTGAATGTGGGCGCGATGAGAATTAAGTGAGGCCGGGGCAGGCCGGGCCGGGCCGGGTCGGCTGGATGACGAAATTCGCCGAGTTGACAAAGTTTCGCCAAGTCTTGACGCACTCGTTAAGGGTGTAGCTTAGCCGGGCCTTCTTTGTCCCTCGCGCAGACCGCCACCGCCACCGTGGTGCGCCGAGGGAGAGGCGACTCGCAAAAAAAAAAAAATTGTGGCCGTTATGAATATTTTTTCATCAGTTGCGTTTTTTTTGCGTTGGCACCGGATTACTACTGGGCGGGTCAAACTATATCACTGCAGTAAAAAGGCGTAGGCACACACTAAATTTATTGGTAGAAATTTGTACCTGGTCTCCACAATTCTAAACATGCAAACTTTTTTTGTTTTCGTTAAAAATATTGCAAAAAGCACCTTTGCGCAAAACTGCGTAAGGCGGCGCAAGAATTGAAATTGTGTCAAGGAATCGAGTGTTCAAAATGAATGATAAACCAGTCGTTTAGAAGTGAGGCTGTAGGAAGATTTCATGACTCGATGCGTAACTCTTTTTTGCCAAAGCGATGTCGTAAGTTGGTGCTAATTTTTGTTTACCTATGCTCACCGTGTTTGCATTCAACGTCTCCGCGCGCTAAAATCGACACCACAGTTCAGGTTTGCTTCCCCCTCTCCGGTCGCCCCCCTTTCGGCCCGGCACGCCGCCCGCCCTTGCCCTTAACCCCCTCGACCCCCCCCCCCCCCCCCCCCACCTTCAACACCCTTTCCGCTCCGCACCTTCAGGGCCCCTCCCGGCAGCCCTTGGAACCGAGTCCCCTTTACCCCCCCCCCCTCCATCCTCATTACCCACTTACCCCCCCCCCCACAACCTCTAGTTCATTCAAGGCCGACTAGGTTGTAATTATGGGTAGTATAACGAAACCTTTTGAATGGGTTCGCCCGGCGCTGTGCAGCAGACTGATTCCGAGAGTCGCTTTCGCGTCGCTCTGTCTCTCTCGCACTCATGGAGCGTCCCGTCTCGGTGCGAGAGAGACGCCAGCGACTCTCGGAATCAGTCTGCTTGCGCACACAAGTCTCTTATGTCGGATTAGCCACCCCTGCGCCCACTCCCTGCAACTTTTGTTGTTGTTGCTCTTTGTTTTGTACCCCCCTCTTGTTGTCCTTGTTGTGTCGCTGTGGTGTAAGTGATAAACCGTGTTGTCAAGTTGAAAAGGGAGGTCTATGTCGGCAACTTGTGCTTGTCAACCCGCAGCGCAACTTTACGACTCGGCGGCCTTCTGTTTACATCGAAGCGCGCGCCGCTGCGAGCGACACGCCGACCCGCCGCAATGATGAGTCATTTTGCAAAGTGTTGCGTTTTTGTTATTGTTGTTGTTGCTGTCGGAAGCGTGGGTCTTACTTTTTCGCCGTGTGGTTTCCACGATACTGACCCGGTGAACGACCCCTCGGCACGCGGACGGAGTGCAGTCCGGCCCTCTCTCTCTCTCTCTCTCTCTCTCTCTCTCTCTCTCTCTCTCTCTCTCTCTCTCTCTTGTCCATCACCGACAACTCTGACTTGGTTGGGGTAGAACTACGCTGTCGGACTGCAGGTGTACCAACCGCCCCCACGAATGGACCGAAGCCGGGGCGACGCGGCCACCGGAGTTTGTGTACAGAAGAGCCAACCCTAAAAAGGAAAAGTTAAAAGCTTTGCGTTTATTTGTCTTGTACTTTTGGGCGAACTTAATTTGGGACCCAAGACTCCGGTCTGCGGAAATCCGGTCCGGACTGCGCAGACGGATTCCGGCAGTCGTCGCTCCGTCTCCCTCGCACCCACTGGGAAAGTCCCGTCAGTGTGAGAGAGACAGAGAGCGATGAAAACGACTCTCAGTCTGCCGCCTTTTCCTTCTTAGAGACCGTAGAGACTCACTCATCAATATCGGTCTTATCAGAGCCAGTCGTAAACATGTAAATCCACCGCCTGTTTTCTTCTAAACGGCCCCCATTTTTTATACGATGCGTTATTCAACGGGTTTGAAACGCGCGGCATTAGTTTGGAATCGCGGCGGTGAGGCACAGTGGGCCAGAAGACCGGTGGAGGCGGACAAAACTCTAGACGCGTTTTGAGCTCCAGAGTCGCTAAATGGGACTCGAACCGAACGTGTGACCCCACCAATGGATTGCTCTCCGAACGAGGAATCCATTGGTGGGGTCACACGTTCGGTTCGAGTCCTGTTCAGCGACTCTGGAGCTCAAAACGCCTCCACCGGTCTTCTGGCCCACTGTGCGGGGCCTCACGAGGGGAGCAGGCAAGCGGAGGCGTTGGTTGAGTTGAGACGTCAGTCCTGGGAAGAGGCGACCGGGGCGACGCGAATTCGCAATGGCGTGCGCGATGTGGGATCGAATGTCAAAGAGGTGAGGCGAAGTGGAGGACCCGGGAAGCAGTCTGTCGGTTCAGGCAAATGTTGAGGCGTTGTCCCGCACTCTTAAAAGAAGCCTGAGTGTGTCTGCGCCTTCCCACCAGTGGAGGTGGCCGAAATTCTGGACGCGTTTTGAGCTCCAGAGTCGCGTAATGGGACTCAGCTCGAACGTGTGACCGACCCCACCAATTGATTGCTCTCCGAACGAGGAATCCATTGGTGGGGTCACAGGTTCCGTCCGAGTCCTGTTACGCGACTCTGGAGCTCAATACGCGTGTAGAGTTTTACCCGACTGCACCGGTCTTCTGGCCCACTGTGCTTCCCCTCCCCCACCCCCGGAAAAACGCCATTTAAGGTCCGTAACACGTAAACCGGGCAGCAGTCCCAGCGCTTCCTGGAATGAGGACTGGAATCTATGGCTGCGGTCCGGATGGTTAATTACTGTCTTACTCGGGCCACTGGAGCCTGCAGCGAGTGGTGGGGCCGTGCCGGGGCGGGGGCGGGGGGGGGGGAGGTCGCACGTACGTACGGCAGGATAGGTAGAGTGCCCGGGCCTCCAAAGGGCCTTTTAGAGACGGCGGTGCGCCATAGGACCTTCAATCTCATGGCAGCGGGGATCCCTACCTGCCCCTCCCCCCTCCCCTCCTCTCCCACTTCCCCTCTTCCGTCGCAGGGACGGGCGTTCCTTACTGCAGAACGAGCTCTAAGCGGCGTCTCGGGACGAGCGAGCGACGCGCCACGAGCGGCGGACACCAAAAAGGAAGCAGACGAATTTTTGACGAATTAGCTCGGTGACAGGTCCCCTGGGGAGCGCTTGGCTGGGAGGAGCATGAATAGGGCTTTGTTTGACTCATCACCAGCGACCAAAAACACTTCCGCGCAGGTCGTTTTGTCGCAGTGGACTTCCCTGGTGCGAGAATACAAATAAAGTCAAGGCAATGAATAGTTTTCTGGCTAAATGACGTGTGTTGCAGGCCTGGATGCGGTGGTCGCTCGTTCAAAGATTCACACTAAATGTTTCTGAAAAAAATTTGTTCGGAGACATCACAGTTTTTGTGCACACAAAATTTTTGTGAAAAATTGTTATGTCTCGAACAAAATTGTACGTAACGAATAATGTGAATTCCAACTGACAAGCGATGGGTTCTGGGTTCAAATCCTCACTGCCCTTCTATTTTTTTTTCAAAGAAAACGACGTCAGAATGTTAAAAATGCTAGTCATTAAAATCGTTCTGCGGTTGTTCGCCCAGTAGCTGCTCAGCCTAAGTATATTGTCAGGGCAGTCGTGACCAGTCAGAACGCGGCTGATTAAATTTCACCACGACAACGTTTTGCTTCGTTTCCGCGTTGAGTCTTGTCATCGCGTGCGTGGCGTGGCATGGCATGGCGTGGCGTGGCGTGGCATGGCGTGGTGTGGCATGGCGTGGCATGGCGCGGCGTGGCGTGGCGTGGCGTGGCATGGCATGGCGTGTGCGTCGGACATAAAAGCAGCATGTTTCCGATGCCTCGTCAGACAGGCTGTCAAGAGTGTCGACTGGCGTGATGGAAGTGCAGTGATTATTAAACGCAAGTGTTGCGCCCCGCTGTACTGGCCCGGATAAAATGCGAGCCGACGTCGCCTGCCTGATCGGATCTCGGAAATCGACTTGTTGTCCTGTGTTTACGGTTTTACGTGCGGGGCTTTCGTGCTGATTGGGTCAGGGTGAGGAGAGAGTTGTCATCGAATTTGGATTCCACACTGTAATACCAGCTCCTGGGAATGAACCAAAATTCCAGGTAATTCCAGGAGATTTTCCTGTTAATTCCAGGAGATTTTCCTGTAAATCCCAGGAGATTTTCCTGTAAATCCCTAAAAATTTTCCTTTAAACCCCTGGAGATTTCCCTTTAAAAATCCTGGAAGTTTCCTTGAAAATTCCGGGGCATTTTCTTGAAAATTTCAGAAACGCCAGATCTCTCTGGCAATGTGTTGCACCGCGGAGCGACAAGGCGCACAGATTGATGACAACACAATAAGTCTATTATTTCGGAATGAATCGGGCAATAATCCGTTTTCAGGTGGAGTGGCGGCTCAAATTGTCATCGCGGTGCCGCCGACAGGTCGGCCTTGTTGTGCAGATTGGATTGGTCTCCCTCGCACCTCATGGAACGCCCGACATGTGTGCGAGAGAGACGGAATTACTCTTTTGGAATCGGTCAGCTGGTTGCGCTAGCTCGTGGGTTATCAGCCATTTCAGATAGTCAAAAAAGTATTTTTTTGTCGTATTTTGACATTTTGCTGTGTCTTGCGGGGATGTTTTTTCTTTGCGGGCAAGAAACGCTGCTGGGACTCGAACGGCAGTCCCTCGGGTGGACGATTCAACGTCTCGGCCGCAGTGAAGTAAGGCGCCTGACGACAGGATTGAAGTCGCAAGGGGAGAGCCTGATGAAAAATGTAAAGTGACGCTGGGACTCGAACCTCGGTCCCTGGTCTCGGGAAAGGGTGACGCAAGCCCCTCGGCCACCGCAGGTCGTGAGCTGTGCGAGTGCTCGCCGTTCTTTTCTGGCAGTGTTTGAAATTATCTCGGCCAACCCCGGGCGGCCCCGGGCGGAGGGCAAGAAAAATAACAAGAATTTCCTTTTTCGGCGTGGCGTCCTGGCTCGCAGGAACCAACTCGCGGCGGAAAAGTGGGGAAACTTTTTCCAGTGCGTCGTCGTTGCCCTCGCACAGTGGGCCAGAAGACCGGTGGAGGCGGTCGAAATCCCGGACGTCTTTTTAGCTCCAGAGTCGCTTAACAAGACTCGAACCGAACGTGTGACCCAACCAATGGATTGCTCTCCGAACGAGGAATCCATTGATGGGGTCACACGTTCGGTTTGAGTCCTGTTTAGCGACTGTGGAGCTCAAAACGCGTCAAGAGTTTCGGCCGCCTGCGCCGGTCTTCTGGCCCACTGTGCCTCGCCTTTCCGTGGTCTGCTCGACTCGACTCGGACTACCCGACTGAGCTACCCCGCCAATCCAATGCCCGGCCACAAAAACCACCAGCTTGGCTGTGACAGGCTTGGCGCTTTCGGCGTTTAAGCGGACGACTTTGGCCGTCCGATGGATGGGGAGGGGGGAGGGGAAGGGGAAGGGGAGGGGCCCAACTACTTGAGAGGCTGTGCGAGGATTGTCTGATGCCATAAAGACAAGCGAGCGTTGCCCGTCCCCACCCCGACCATGGCCTGGGCTACTTCTCAGACTACATCACCCACCCCGCCCCATCCCGCTCGCCCCGCCCCGCCCCGCCCCGTAGGCAACCCGCAACGCGGCAGGGAGTGTTGTCTACTTCAAAGGGCCGCGCACTGTGTGCGCTATGTACGGCCATCCCGCGACGAGGACCGCCAAGATCTATACACTGTTAAAAACTGTCGCTCTGTCTCTCTCGCACTCATAGAGGCGCCCCATGAGTGCGAGAGAGACAGAGCGAGACTCTCGGATTCGAGTGTTCCCTTGTGGGTTGCAAGCAGTGCATGCAGTGATGCCCCATCGGATATCTTTCTTCCTTCCTCAGTCTCGTCCTTTTCTCCAGACCCCGTCCTCCCTTCCCCCCTCTCCCTCTCCCTCCCCCCCCCCCCTCTCTCTCCTGCACGCCCCCGCCCCCCGAGTTCACCCACAGGGTACAACTTGGCACTTTCGCCTCAGAACAGCGCGGCGAACCGGCTAGAAGTAGGAAGGGTGCGTGTCGTGGCGAGAAGGGCCTAGGGCGGGGCGGGGCGGGGCGGGGCGGGGCGGGGCGGGGCGGGCGGGCCGCCAAATCCAGACTGAGTTTGCGGGTAAAACGCGGGGCGCGCCGCCTCCGCCGCCTCGGATCCCCCCGGCTGCCTCGCTGCCTTGGTGCCTCCCGCCCGCCGAGTCAAGAAGACGGGGTTCATGGTTCATGGCCCGGAGTGTGGGAGTGCCTTGTCTCTTTGATTGTTTGGTGGCCGCGCGGACGGACCGGCCGACGGACGGACGGACGGAAGGACTGACGGACGGACGGACAGACAGACAGACAGACAGACAGACAGACAGACAGACAGACAGACAGACAGACGGACAGACAGACCCACGCACACACAAAGACAAACTGACGGGGGCACACTACCCAGACGGAGCACACGCAAATAGAAAAGGATGAAAATAAGGACTGCAGCGGGCGTATCCGATAAGCTTGAAATGCACAGTGGGCCAGAAGACCGGTGGAGGCAGCTGAAACTCGAGACGCGTTTTGAGCTCCAGAGTCGCTAAGCAGGACTCGAAGCGAACGTGTGACCCCACCAATGGATTCCTCGTTCGGAGAGCAACCCATTGGTGGGGTCACACGTTCGGTTCGGGTCCGGGTCCGGGCTGTGGTTGTCGACACCTTCGACACTGGTGCATTGTGGGAAGTGTGGCAACGCCGCCGTCGGCCAGCTATTCCGGTGGTTCCAGCCGCACTGTCAGCGAGTCGCCCCCACACGTGCTCCAAGGAGCGCGCTGTCCGTCTGTCCATCACTGTCGTTCGTCTCTCTGTCTGTCTGTCTGTCTGTCTGTCTGTCTGACTGACTGCTTGCCTGCCTGTCTGTCCGTCCGTCCGTCCACTTTATTGTCTCCACTAAGGGCTTGCGGCCCGCCAGGCAGGCAGTCGGTAAAAATCACAGCGCGACCCCCCCCCTCCTCTCCCCCACCCGCTATGATTCGACCCGCCCCCCGCGAGGCGCGCCACGGCCGTCTGCGCCTTTTCGCTTCACTTTTATATTCTTTATTTATTTTTCGCAGTGGTGTGCCGCACGGAAGTGCAGTGCAAACCAGTCCGGTCCTTTTGGCCGCCGCTTGCCGTCACCTATCCACGCTTCGGAGGGAAAAGAAAGTGACCTCTCGCGTCGCCCTCCCTTACCTGCCTCACTGTGTCTGTCTGTCTGTCTGTCTGTCTGTCTGTCTGTCTCTCTCTCTCTCTCTCTCTCTGTCTCTCTCTCTCGCTGAGGCACCTGGTGCGCCCTGATTTGGCGACGGTCCCCCCACGACGTTGACAGACAGCCCCTGCCACGCCCAGCTGTCTGTGCCGGGCTGATAAGCCCCAGGATAAACTGACAAGTTCATCATGCACGGGATCGGAGTCTAGGCCCCCCCCCTCCCCTTTCCACTAGTGTTCCCGTCCCCTCGTCCCGCATCTCCCATGCAACAAAGTTGTTCCGGTCTTTATTCTTTTCAATTCTTC
>NW_023144627.1:6891057-6912525 GCF_012932325.1 Thrips palmi
ATGACTCTCTGCCATCTGTTTGACAAATAATGTTCAAGCCATTTAACAACTGACATCGAAAATCCAAGTTTTCTGAGCTTAATTAACAAGAGCTTATGGTTGACTCTGTCAAAGGCCTTACTAAAGTCAAGTAGTACTAAGAGAGTCAGTTTCCTATGATCAATAGACTGTCTGATATCATCAGCAACTTTCAGAAGAGCAGTGACCGTACTATGACCCTTCCTGTATCCTGATTGAAGCGGGTTCATTATGTTAAGATCACTAACATAATCGTAGATCTGGTCATGAACAATCTTTTCAAGAATTTTTGCAAACAGACATAAGATGCTGACAGGTCGAAAATCAGAGCATTTAGTGGGATTAGATACCTTGGGTAGAGGCAACACATTGGCACATTTCCATAGAGAGGGAAAAACACTTGACTGAAGACAAAAGTTAATGATGTGCTCTAATACAAAAACAATTTCATCTAGAAACAATTTAACAAATCTTAAAGATACTCCATCAACACCAACAGCATTAGACTTAAAGCCACTAACAATTTTATATATATCAAGGGCAGGCACAAACTTAAAATGAAATACATTATCAGGATCACTATCACCATTATCACAGTTATACAGTTGCTCAGTGGCCGTGCCTAGCTCAGGATGGTCCACTTTCGAGACATTCAAGTAATGATCATTCAACTCATTAGCAGACACTGGAAAATCACTTACTTTGGCTTGTTTTTTCTTTCCAATTCCAAGCTGACGAATACTAGCCCAAATCTGGCCTGAAGATTCATTTTTATTAAAAATCCCATGATAATGTCTTATTTTAGCATTTCTGATTTGTTGTTTAGTTTTGTTTTTTAGGCTTTTATGCAACTTACAATCTTCCGGATCACTCGTCTTCAGTGATTTTACCCTTGCCTTGTCTCTTTCCTCAATCATATCTCTTAAATCGTCAGACATCCAAGGTGGTTCATCATTTTTTACACACACATTTCTGATAGGAACATGCTTTTCAAAAAGCTGCAACAGAAAATCATTAAACACTTGTACTTTATCATCACAGTTCTCACAGTCATACACCTGGGTCCAAGGAATACTCTTGGCATCACAAATAAGGGCATCTCTATCAATATTCCTAAAGTCTCTGAAGGTTATGACTTTTTTCTTAACAACCGGTACATGGAAATCATACACACTGTATATCATATCATGAGCTGAGAAACCAGGAGCAACACACTGACCATACTCTACAACTTGTTCATTGCAATTGCTGGCAATCACATCCAGAATTGATCTACAAGAATCCAACTTGTAAGTAGCCTCAAAGGGAATGGGGGTATGATTACATAAATCAAACAATTCAGAGATTAGTTTGGTCCGAGGGGGAAACAACTTGGGAAAATTTTGTACACCGTTATTTCAAATTCAAATTATTTCACTTATTTCAAACTTATTTCAAGTTATTTCACTTATTTCAAGTTATTTCACTTATTTCAAACTTATTTCACTTATTTCAAATCTATTTCAACTTATTTCACTTATTTCAACTTATTTCACCTATTTCAAACTTATTTCAAACTATTTCACACTTATTTCAGCTTATTTCACACTTATTTCAACTTATTTCACACTTATTTCAACTTATTTCATAGATTTCCTCTCATTGCACACTAATTGTAACATAATTCAGCCGATTTCACACTTATTTTAACCATACTTATACTTAAACTCAAGCTGTTACGTGCTTTTACTCAATTTTAACCTTGCGTTGGTTAAACCTAGGGTCGCCTAGGGTCAAATTAAAACTTGCTAATCGGACCCAATCAACCTGTTGAACTTGATCCAGGACGAGAGCAGAATTCCAGCAGTGCGACTTGGTTAGTAACCGTTGTGGAAATATATTCACACAAAATCTACGATGAATTATACTGTGTAGCGACATACTTCGAACTCAGTCGTATCTGCTCTTTTAAAATTGAACTACAGGACGCTTTGTTTAACAGACCTGCAAAATTAGACAACAAAGAATCCAATTCACGCCAGAGAGAATTAATAGCATCTTTCTGTGAAACGAAATTACTTATGCTCGGCCGCAGCCGTCCTTGTCTCTCCCATAGGTCCGCCTTGAGAGCGAGAGAGACGCATGATGTGCTCGCTTCGCCCAGGCAAGCGCGCACCTCAACGCTGCTCGCCGGGCCGTCAGCGACACTGCCGGCCGGTGACGGGGACCGTCCCGGAACAGTTTGACAACATTTGGCTGGGGGGGGATGGCCGGGCCACATCGCTGGTCGCTGCCGCTTTGCCAAGACCCGTGTACAGTCGCTCTCTCTCGCACAGCCCAGGCGGCGGGTCGAGCCGACCCACCCACTGCAAAACTGTTTGGTAGTAGCCGTGCCGAGCCGTGGCCTGCACCGCTCGCCGCAGAGCCCGAGCGCCCTAGGCCGGGCCGAATCGGGAGGCATTGTTGCGCGATATTCCGCGCCGTGGCAGGCGGGGAGGGATTGTCACTGTTGCGAGCAGGCCGTCGCGCGCAGGCCGTCGCGCGCGAGGAGGGGGTGCCATTGTTTACGCCCGGTGCCGCTGGCGCTGTACCGGGGAGGTATTGTCGAATTCCGCGCAGGCTGCGCCTCACTGCCACATCCCGCCCCGGCCCCGGCAGCCAGCCCCTATTATATTGATAGGATACGCGCTTGGTTTCTGGACTCAAGAGTAAAAGCAGACTGGCACCTTCATGTGTATAGTAGTTTTAAGTATGTTTCAAGTGTGCAGGTATCATCTGCTAAAAATTCTCTAGCCCAGTGAGAGGTTGTGGTTAAGTCATACAACGTCACACGTCACCCACCATCCACACGTGCCCCCACCTTTGCTTCTTGACACATTCACATCCACGTTCCCATTGCTGTTCACGGTTCCGTATGCCACCGTTCACCCCCCCTCCCAACGCGCCCCCTGGTGCTCGGGGCAGTCGAAATAACGGGGATTTCCGAATTATTTCACACTTATTTCAACTTATTTCACACTTATTTCACTTATTTCAAACTTATTTCAACTTATTTCAAGTTATTTCAACTTATTTCAAGTTATTTCAACTTATTTCAAGTTATTTCACTTATTTCAACTTATTTCACTTATTTCAAACTTATTTCAACTTATTTCACTTATTTCAAATTTATTTCAACTTATTTCCGAAAAAATGTACACCTTATTTCAAGTTGTTTCCCCCTCGGTTTGGTCTCATAAGATCCGCTTCCAAATCTGGCATTAAAATCTCCACATATTATAGAATATTTGTAATGCGGTAAGAATTCATACAGAGCATCAAGGTACGTTTCAAGAAAGCCAACTTTTGGTGGTCGGTAGACACATGATATTAGTACAGTTTCATTAGCACACTTAACCTCAATTATAATAAATTCAGGTCTGAAACTATCACCGCTTGACTTGGCTAAAAGCTTTGCTTTCAGCCGATTATGGACATACAGTGCCACTCCACCTCCACGCCTGGAACTTCTATTAACATTAAATACATTGTAATTGGGAATGTCCATCCGACTGCCGTCCTGGAAAAAGGTCTCACTTACTCCTATTACATCCACAGAGCTGTTGGAGAATGCATCCCAAAACTCTGTAAAGTGGTTTGAATTATTCAGAGACTGAGCGTTGATATGAGCCACTTTCAATTTATCTTTATGTTTAGCCATCTCCTTGAGTTTGCTTCGCATAATCTCATTTGTTTCCTCCATAGCGTATAACCTATAAAATGTATATCAAGTATTTAGAATATCTGTGAACAGAAAAACAGATTAAAGAAGGGTCACCAGTTTCAACAAGTAAATAATACGAGCAGATTAAATACAGACAAATAACAAAACACATTATGAGATCAGGTTAACAAGATAAAGATATACAATGTATTAACAGCAGCAACAGGATAATTATGAGTCTCTGATTGGCGGGTATCTCCTGTACGCCTCATCCAAGTCCTCCTCGGTCACCATCCTCAGAACTGTATCATTATATTTCACCAAGATTACCCCATCAGAGGTCCACACTGTCTTTCTAGGATAGGTGTTGTTCACTTTGTACAGTAGAGCTGCCCTAGCTCTAGTGAGGTCTTCTGCGATGGACACCGGGCTGCCCTTGAGGGCCCTCTTGTTTTTCCACATTTCACGGCGGTGGGCGTAGGAAGTAAATTTAACAATAATAGGCCTTGGTTTATTGTTAGACGACGGTCTGCCAACGCGGTGGGCTCTGTCAAGACATGACCCATCAATATTGGCACCGATTTTCCTTGCCATGTCCACCACCAACTTGTCGACATCTTCACCGGCAGATTCCTTGATTCCCCAAATGCGGAGGTTATTGCGTCGGCCGTACTGTTCGAGTTCATCAAATCTTCGAGTGGCATTGTCAGCAGCCAGTTGTAACTTCTCAATTTCATCGTTCAGCTTGGCATTAACCTCCCTCAATTTCTGCACCTCATCACTTAAGTTTTTAACTGTCACTTGCTGTTCGTCAATGACTGCCTTATATTTCTCGTATACTTTATCAATTATCTTCTGCAGCGTCTTTTCCGAGATTTCTTCTGCTTGTTTGTTGTTGGCTCTGGTGCCGGATGCCATCTTCGGAGGTGCCAACCGCTGCTGCCTGAACTTTGCGCAGTGCTGCCAACCTGGTTTCTATGTTGGAAGGCGGTGGCAGGCAGTTGGACGCCTAACCTCTCTTTCTTCGCCGGTGGTCGGCTTTCTCGAATCACGGTTTTGACAGCCAGAGTTCACCAGACGATAAGGCTAACACTTGCACCGCTGCTTCAACTTGCAACCAACAACTCTTCTTCACCAGAGCCACACAACATCCACAATTATCTTATAAAGACATTTCAAAACTGACGACCACAACAACCGTCTCACTCGTCCGCCATGACAGAGAGAGAGAGAGAGAGAGAGAGAGAGAGAGAGTGAGAGATAGATAGAGAGAGAGAGAGAGAGAGAGAGAGAGGAGAGAGAGAGAGAGAGAGCGTCTTCGTAACTGCAAACAAACCTAGAACGAACTTATGCAGTGACTGTGAGGATTCCTGATGTTTTGAAGACATGTTTGATGACATGCATTTTTTTTTTATTGAACAGGTGCATTTCGGGCATCATGGACGATCCCAAAACAAAGTACATAATAAAGCGACCTTCGCTCTATTTCGGTCGGCATAATCTCAGGCATCTTGCCCGCGGCCCCTTTTAGATGCAAAACTCGCCCAGAGCAAAGAAGCGGCAGGTTTGTCAATTGTTGCTGCGGGGACCCAACGACAGGTCGTCTCGGGAACAGCACGATTTCGTCCCTCAGAGATTCGTCCAATAACCAGATTCAGCGAGCAGGTACTCAAAGTGGCCGGTGAAAACAGGAACCGGCAGCCCGGCACTCTGCACAGTGGGCCAGAAGACCGGTGGGGGCAGCCAAAACTCGAGAAGGGTTTCGAGCTCTAGAGTCGCTAAACAGGCCTCGAACCGAACGTGACCCCACCAACGGATTGCTCTTCGAAGAGCAATCCATTGGTGGGGTCACACTTTCGGTTCAAGCCCTGCTTAGCGACTCTGGAGCTCGAAACGCGTCCGGGGACCGCCTCCGGCCTTCTGGCCCACTGTGGATTGTGCCGGTGGAAATGACTGCGCCACTGGAAACGCAGACGGCTCACAAAAAGGCGCAGGTTATCGCGCCAGGCCTTTGAGCCGACGCGGTGACCCGTTCCGCCAACCCCTACACCGCGTATCGGCATCGATAATGAGTGCGAGAGAGACGGACTGTTGTTGTTATTGTTGTTGTTGTTGCTTGCTATCTGATTGAGATTAGCCTCGTAACAAGTGTACAATGGGCCTGGGCAGCGGCTGGCCCAAGGGCTGGCCCGACCAAGCCGCCGCGACCAACCACCTGGGCACCCTATCGCGGACCCGTATCTCAAGGCGGAACTCGCGGTGCCGCGGTCGCGGAGGGCAAGGCAAGGCGCTCTGTCTCTCTCGCACCTCAACGGGACGCCCCTAGAGTGCGAGAGAGACGGAGCGACGTATCTCGGACTCAGTCTGCCCGCCCCTCGACGGAACGGAACAATGACAACGTCATACGCCCTCTTTGTCTAGCAGAAAGGCACCGCACAGTGGGCCGGAAGACCGGCGGGGCGGCCAAAACTCCAGACGCGTTTTGAGCTCTAAAGTCGCTAAGCAGGAGTCGAATCGAACGTGTGACCCCACCAATGGATTGCTCTCCGAACGAGGAATCCATTGGTGGGGTCACACGTTCGGGTCGAGCCCTGCTTAGCGACTCTGGAGCTCTAAACGCGTCTGGAGTTTTGGCCGCCCCGCCGGTCTTCCGGCCCACTCTGCACCGCCCGATCTGCTTTCTGTAACTGTTTCGACGGACAGAATTCGGTGTGACACCGCGCAGTGTGTCCAACCTGTAAAAAAAAACAAAATGCGCCGGTGTGGATAGGGTTGCCAACCTCCGCCCGCCTTTTTGGCGATATCAGGCTTTGCTCGCTGGAAGTACTCTACTCGGCGGGGTGAAGTCGGCAACCCTATCGACACTGGCGCATCTTGAGAATTTTCGCCTGCTTTTGTGGCAACACTGAATCCAAAGGGGCTCAGCTGTACTCCACTAGTGTTGCGTTCTTTGCTTTTTTTTTCGTTTTTTTTTCTTGTGTTTTGATGTTTGCCGTCTTGCCGCTCCTTTCGTTTCCGCGTTTTATTTGAGGCCGCCTTTTATTTGGCAAAACAGGAAATGTCGTTTTCGTCGCTCTGTCTCTCTCGCTCCCATGCGGGACGCCCCATGAGTGCGAGAGAGACAGAGCGACTGGCTGAATGAGCGCTCACTCGGGACGGCGCGTCGCGTTGCGCCCGCCTCGCACGGCGACGAGCACGACGAGGAAGAGGCGTCTTGAAATTGGAGCCGCCTTCCGCGAACCTCAGTGCGCGCCGCGCATCGGTACGCTCTCGATGTTTCAGCAACTCGACAATACACTCTAAAATTTGTATCGAGAAGATTCTCAAAAGTATGGCGACAATTCTCTATATTGTGGTTGTAGTGCAGCTGACTTTATAACATACCGTTGAGAATTCATTGGTACCTTACAGATATTTTGACGAATTTTGTTTGTATTCTGGAGAAAACCTTCACAATCATATGGTAGTGCAGCCTTTCACCGTAAGAAATCAGGAGTGCAGTTTGGCCATTTGAATCGAGGTTTTTGATAATTTCTTCTAACGTTTCTTTGCCGAACTCTTCCGTACATTGCTCCCGTCTGAAGTGTTTCTTTTTTTTTCATCAGCCTTTTTTCTTCCTTTCGAAAACTCGCACACTCGGCATAAGAAGTGTTCCTTTTTTCGACTGGTCGAGTGTCTGTGTCCGCACATCCCCTTCTCCCCTCTCTCTCTCTCTCTCTCTCTCTCTCTCTCTCTCTAAACAGCTGCCATCCTTCCGTGTGATTGATGGCAGCTAAGGCAGGGAGGGGAGACGCATCCTGCCGCATCCTGCTCGGCAAACACTCGTGTAATCCGTTCTGGAGGGTCCTGGAGGGGAAGGGTGCAGCCCGCCGGAGGAGAAGCCGCGCTGGGAATGGCCAATTGAATGATAACGCCCCACAGTGGGCCAGAAGACCGGTGGCGGCGGCCAAAACGCTGGACGCGTTTTGAGATCCAGAGTCGCTAAATGGGACTCGAACCGGACGTGTGACCCCACCAACGGATTGCTCTCCGAACGAGGAATCCATTGGTGGGGTCACACGTTCGGTTCGAGTGAGTAGTGGGTTTCACTTAATTTTGCGCTGCAATTCGTTTTCCTCGTCTCCGTTCCAACTCGCTTAATAGCAGTGCTTGGCTCGCTCCGCCGTCCCCTGTGGATGGACGGTATAGGCAACCCAACAAACTCCGCTGTCCACACACCGTAATACGGGCCATCCCGAAGGGCTCGTACGTTCCCCCCACTTTCTTTTCCATTATTTTTTTTATTCCCCTCCCTACCTGGGCCGTTTTAGTGGCTCGGGCTCCCCTCGTCCGCCCTGGAACTGGCTAGCGTGGGATATTGGCGAGAGCTAAGTCCACATCCCCCCCGACCATTCGCATCTCGCCCCCTTTCAGTCACTTATGAGCCGAGCTGGATATTGGCCTTCGCCCCGTCCACTCGTTCACGTCCTGCACATACACGCCAAGTACACCGTCGTTCCACTGGCAGTAATTCGCAGCTTATTCCCTCGGCACAGTGGGTCAGAAGACCGGTGGAGGCGGCCGAAACTCTAGACGCGTTTTGAGCTCCAGAGTCGCTAAATGGGACTCGAACCGAGCGTGTGACCCCACCAATGGATTCCTCGTTCGGAGAGCAATCCATTGGTGGGGTCACACGTTCGGTTCGAGTCCCATTTAGCGACTCTGGAGCTCAAAACGCGTCTAGATTTTTGGCCGGTCCGCCGGTCTTCTGGCCCACAGGCCGCTCTCGCCTCATGGCCGTCTTACGGTGGAGTGTCGCGGCCGTGGAGTGCCGCTTCTGGAGGATCAGGCGCCGTGGGGCGCTGGCGTCGGCAGCCGTTGCCGTCGGCTTCACTTTGTGCTAAAGTGTTTTTAACAACCACTAAAATTGAGCTCATAAAGTGTGTCCCCCTTAAGTTGATCATTACGGGCGGGGCGGGGCCGGCTGGCTGGTCTCCGTCCAAAGTTGGCCCGTTCTGGCTGTGATTCGACCAACCCACCTGCTTTCTCATGACGTGGAACCAATTAAATTCTTCATCTTTCGCCAGAAGAGAACTCTTTTACGGCGGCAGCGCTGCCACTGAGACGCGTTTTGAGCTCGACAGCTCCAGAGTCGCTAAATAGGACTCGAACCAAACGTGTGACCCGACCAATGGGTTCCTCGTTCGGAGAGCAATTCATTGGTGGGGTCACACGTTCGGTTTGAGTCGTGTTTAGCGACTCTAAAGCCCAAAACGCGCAAAGGGAAATTTTTTGGGGGTTTTAAAAGGCTGGACGCAACAGGGGGAGGGGTGTGGAAGTGGGGGGGGATTAAAAAGGGGGCCAAAACCGGGGGGCGGAAAGAGGGAGACCCCAGTTACGGGCTGGGACGCGAACAGCCTGCATCGAGGGGAGGAAGAGGGGAGTTTTTGATTGAAGAAGAGAGGGGGGTATAAATTGGGAGAACGACCCGCTGACGAAAAGAGGAAAAAGGGCAGAAAAGAGGGCCCCAAAAAAGGGAGACTGCCTGACATTTATAGATTTTAAAAATTACCTGGGAATTAACGTGAAATAAAACCTGATTAACCAGAGCCAGTCTTCGCGCCCATTAACGAAAGTTAACGAGTGCATGCCTGCATTATCCTGATGTATATCGACGCTCCCGCGGACAGTGATAAAGAAGAACCGACGAGTACTAACTCACAGCGCTTCCCTTAAAATTCGCAAATTTTCAAGATTTTTAAAAAATCAGGGTTCTTTATAATTTTTTTGTAAAATTTTCAAAATTTTCAGAATTTTTGTTAACTTTTAGAAAACTTTCTAAAACTTTCAGAATCTTTTTGAACTAATCTAAGTTAAAATGATGTTGTATCCTGCTGTTTTCCCGTTGAGATGATTGCACCAGCAAACAATTTGGAAAGCTAGTTGAGGGCCCCAGTTCCCACGTCCCGCACCATCACATCCTGCACTCACGCGCGCTCGCATTCCGCGCTTTTAGGAGGATCACAGGACACTGCTACGACGGAGTAAAGCCGGATCGGTTGGTATGGAGGAGGAGGAGGAGGAGGGAGGAGGAGGAGGAGAAGGGGGAGAGGGAGGAGGACTTGGAGTTGGGGTGGGCGAATCGTACAACAGGTTAATGCCTGCCAGCACATCGTGGCACACACGGCCCGGCCCGACGCTTCCAGACAGTGGAACGACGTGGTGGTGTAGTTGGGAGTCGCGCCCAATGGGCCGTAACCCCAGCCCCCCGCGCCCCGCCCCGCCCGGCCCCGCCCCGCCCCGCCCCGCCCCGCCACGGCGCGCCGCGACACCGGCTAGCTCTATCGCCGCATCGTCTAGACGTCCCCGAATCGTGAATGGGTTAGGCGACGCAACCTGGGCCCGCCATAGCCCGCCATAGCCCGCCATAGCCTGCCGTAGCCCGCGGCAGCCATGAGCACGGCCATTAGGAGTGACACTGTGTCGGATGGCGTCTGGATAAGGTCCGGGTTCGACTCCCGCCCGGGGTGGCTGCACCGGCGTCACGGTGGAGAGAAAGCTAGGACACCGTCCGTCCGCTCTCTCCGCTGTAGAGAGAAGAAAAGTCTCTGCTCGTAAAAACTGTTCCCAATTCACTAAAAAGATTGAACACGTTTATCTGCAATTTCATCATATTTTTTCGTAAATGATGAAAAATGGGTAGACATAAGTATTGGCAGGAAATTTTGTTGCGATTCTTTGTCAGACTATGAATCGCCAAGCGAAACTTGGTGCGATCTTGTTCTTTGCAAACACGTTGTGATTTTTGGTTCCCTTTTTTGTTGCAGTTCCTCTGGAGCACGTGGAGGGGGTGATGGGCAGGAAAGTGTCCCTGCCGTGCGACATAGAGCCCCCGTCCAAGGACGACAACGTCATGATGGTGCTGTGGTTCGAGGCGGTCGACGGCGAGCCTCTCTACAGGTACGTTCATTTATCGAAACCGTCCCAAAGTTCTAGACGCGTTTTGAGCTCCAGAGTCGCTAAATGGGACTTGAACCTGACGTGTTACCCCACCAATGGATTCCTCGTTCGGAGAGCAATCCATTGGTGGGATCACACGTTCGGTTCGAGCCCCATTTAGCGACTCTGGAGCTCAAAACGCGTCTAGAGTTTTGTCCGCCGCCACCGGTCTTCTGGTCCACTGTGCAGCAGTTCAAAAATTTGCGGATGGAAATCAATGCCCTTTCCCCTCCCGGATGGGTCGATGGGTCGTTCAATATGCATGGTAAACGAAATACCCGTCTGTGCGGGTGCTTTATTATTTTACCCTGCACTGCATGTGAGCGTCCACATGTGTTTGTGTGTGGATTGTTTTTGCGCCTGCTGTCTGACTCTCTCTGTGTGTGTGTGTGTGTGTGTGCATTCTTTCCGTCAAAAAATTAATCTTCATCATCAGTTATCGCTGGAGCGTCAGTCCAGACAAAAGTCCCCCCGCCCCTTTCTCTTTCTCCTTTCATCGCCGGGGATGTGTGGATTAAATAATAGGGAGCAGTCCCGATTTCCTTATTTTTCTTGTTTGTTTGATTGTTTGTGTTCATGTACTGCGAGCGTTTGCGTGTGTGTGTGTGTGTGTGTGTGTGTGTGCGTGCGTGTGTGTGTGTGTGTGTGTGTGTGTGTGTGTGTGTGTGTGTCGCTGACAATGGGCCGCGCGTTTGACGTGAAAGGGCTTCCCCGTTTTGCCTGCCTCGCCGCGTCGCCAGTCCTTGCCAGTCCTTCGCAGTGCTCCTGGCACTTCAATCGAGTGTATCGAAAATTAATTATCGTTTCTGGAAGAACCGGGCTGCGGCGGCCATTTAGGTTTTGGCACGTTGGCGGCTCTGTGCGATTTAATTTACGCACTGGGCGACTCACAGTGGGCCGGAAGACCGGTGGAGGCGGTCAAAACTCACGACGCGTTTTCTGTTCCAGAGTCGCTAAATGGGACTCGAACCGAACGTGTGACCCCACTAATGGACTGCTCTCCGAACGAGGAATCCATTGGTGGGGTCCCACGCTCGGTTCGAGTCCTGTTTAGCGACTCTGGAGCTCAAAACGCGTCCGGTATTTCGGCCGCCTCCACCGGTCTTCTGCCCCACTGTGTGCCGCGCCGCAGTGTAGCGTCGATTTATCGCTTCGGCATAGTCGACTAGTCGACTCGCAACCAATTAAGGGTGTGGGGGAACGCGAGGGGGTTGTCTTGCCGACACCACGCGCGTAGCGCAACGAAACGAACCCCGTTTTCGCGACTATCAGTGTGGAAACTTCCGCGCCTTCTAATGACGCCGCCTTCGCAACAGTGATTTTGGTACAGTGCATGTTACTTATCCGATCCATCGCACACCGGAAAAATGTTAACTCGTTCTGAGTTGCACGCCTAAAAACATACGAGGTGTTTTGAGCATACACAATAAAAACTAATTTACTTTGCTATACGAAGAAGTAGGGCGTAAGTTACAAAGTATTTTCTTTGTAAGCTTAAATACTTTGTTAAAACAAACTACTTTTTTTTGTAAGGCCTTAAATAGTTTGAAAGGTTTTCTCAGTGTGCATTGCTTGAGAGTGCACGCCACTGGTGCTAAAGAAGCGAAAAAAAAAACAGGGAAGCAGAAGAAAAGTCGGAATAATGTAAGCGACGCGGTTTGGCAGGCACTGCCGTTCTCTCCTCCCTTCGGACCCCTCTCTTTACGCTCCCGGCCGGATTCGTGTTCGGAGTCAGGAATCCGCGCAAGCTGCGGGGGCTGCGGGGTCACCTCGAGGATCTGTGGGTGAAAGTCCCCTTTTCACGACACCCCGCACCCACACCCAAAGTGCTACTTCGAACATGCATGCACAATTCAAACGTGTGGCTGGCGCCGCACAGTGGGCCAGAAGACCGGTGGAGGCGGCCGAAACTCGAACCGCGTTTTGAGCTCCAGAGTCGCCAAGCAGGCCTCGAACCGAACGTGTGACCCCACCAATGGATTCCTCGTTCGGAGAGCGATCCATTGGTGGGGTCACACGTTCGGTTCGAGCGCCCTTTAGTGACTCTGGAGCTCAAAACGCGTCTAGAGTTTTGGCCGCCTCCACCGGTCTTCTGGCCCACTGTGCGTGGCCTGGCCGTGTCGACGGCCCGTCAATGTTTCAGTAGCTGCTCCTCAAAAGTCCCAAAAAGACGCTTTCCGAAGCGGACCAACCTCGGCCTGCGGCGGGAAAGAGAAAACTCGGAAAACTCGGAAATCCATGCAAATGTCCCTCCGCGTCTCGTAGCGTCGCCTTGGCGTCGCCGCGTCCCGCGACGCAAGAGTCGCGTGTGAGTGTGAAGCATGCGGAAGACTTTGGACGACGGGACTTTGCCTCTCACGCACTCTCTCTCTCTCTCTCTCTCTCTCTCTCTCTCTCTCTCTCTCTCTCTCTCTCTCTCTCTCTCTCTCTCACACACACACACACACACACACAAACACACACACACACACACACGCACACACACACACGCCACTTTCGCCCTTAGCTTCTGCGGCCGGATCCCCGAACCGCGAATCGTGCCCCGTCGGTCCCAGGGGAACCAAATTGCCTACGGATCAGGGACTAGAGCAGGGTCACAGTGAGAGAGAGAGAGAGAGAGAGAGAGAGAGAGAGAGGGGGGGGGGCGCGAGCACGCGCGCTGCCGTGCGCACAAAGGCGACAGGCCGCAAGGACTTTGCGCGCACAATCCACACCCCTAGGAACACAGACTTGTCGATCGACAGTCGAAATTGTATCGGCACGTCGATAGCCGATAACGTTATTTCGCTTGTCGAGCGACTGTCGTCGCACTGTCGCTCGGTCGACATTTGGTGACTCGATGTCGCCATTCTATCGGCCGGCCGATAACGCGCTCTCGACAACGCTGCGATAGTCGGTCGAAGACGAACGGCCGTTGTCGAGGAATTATCGGGGCCGATGCCAGTGCGATGTGAAAATTTCGACTATCGCGCTCCCGACAACCCTACGATAACGACTGGATGGCAACTGGCCGTTGTCGAGAAGCTGTCGAACTTGATGTTGTCACGATACGGAAAATCTCAGGAAACTCCGACCATCGCGCTTCCGACAACCAAGCGATAACGAATCGGTGGCGACCGGCCGTGGTCGTGGAGGAGGAGTCCTTACCTCAAAAGAGTTGATCCCCGTCCCCTACCTACACTTCCAAGAAGGGTTTTCCCGCTTGCTCACGGCGCTGGCAGGCCTTCAACCTTCCATGCAGCGACAAACAGGCAGTGGGTTTTCCAGTTTCCGCGAATTGATGTTCCCGGCACTGCTCGGCCTGTAGGCCAGCTGGGAAACCGCCGCGACCCCAGGCGACCCCAGCTACATCGCCGCGACACCACAATTTTTTTTCGCGACTCCAAAGTCGAGAACCGCTGCGCTAGGAAGCGAGGGAGTTGATTATACTCAACGTTCTAAGAGACAGGGGTACTCGGACGCTTCTCGGGGACTTCGTGAGTGGTCCGCGCCACGTAGGGCAGATGGTGAAGCCTGTCCGCTCAGCGTAAAACAAAAAGTTGCGGAATCCTCACAAGCCGCCGGCGCTACGGTGCAAGCGCTCCAAAGACGCGTGAAAATTCTAAGTCCCGATGTTGGCGTGGCTTGCGTTGGTGCGGCGCCGTACCCCCCTCCACCGCGCGCAGCAGCCGCACGTAGTCGCCCCGCAGAGCCCCGCCAGGTGGCAGCACCGTCGGTGCCAGATTGTGGTTGACACTGGCTGCACTTGCTCTCGCGACGCGTCTGTGGCCTGTTCTGTCTGTCTAGGCGGTGCACAGTGCACAGTGCATCGTAATTTTGAGAATATTAGTATAAATTTTGACGATCAGTGCGGGTCAGGCATCGCGGATGTGGTGTGTGGTGTGTCTGAGTGGCACTCATCCCGGTAAAACTTATTTCCAAACGTTGCACCGAAAATACGCCGGCCGGTTTATCGGGACGCGCTCCGACGCTCTTTCGTGAAATCGAATATTATTGAGAGTTTATGCTAACTAGACAGCATATACTCGCAATCCGACGTAACATTTCACGTAGAATCAATTGATGTGGTCGGTTTTGCAAATTGTTGGAGGATGTCAAGAATAAAAGTGGATGTGAAACACGCGGTTAGGTTAGGTGGCCCGTGGCGTATTTTCGCAGATGTTTCGTTTTGCGTCAAATGCCTGTCGCGTTTCGCGCCGTACTGATCGACGGTATTCCTTCGAATTTTAAAATAAAATTAGCGTGCACTCCACGCTCCTAGTAAAAAAATCTCCTCAAACTTCGCCAAACGTTTTTCATTTCATGCGGACAGCTGACAGCGATGTTTCACGGACGGAATAAATAAACATTTTCCTCTTTATCTCCACATTCCATCACAGAACAGAACTTAAACCACTTGGTATTCGTCCCGAAACTTCCTTCCATGGCTAAAAAAAGGCAACAAATGAATATAAACTTCGTATTTCAAGCTCTCGCGAGCCAAGGCACCCGGCTGCTGCGGAGCGTCCATCAGGTGTGAGCGCTGTGTCGACCGCTGTCATCGAGCTTCCAAGACTGGCCGCCAGATGTCAGCCACTTTGCTCTGCGGGGCGAAGAGAGCCGCTACCCCCACCCCTGCGCGCCAGCAGCTCGCTGCGGCGCGCTCGGGGCAGGTGCTCGGAGCCGCGCAGCCGTCGTCCTCAACAAGTCCGGTAGTCTCGGGGTAAGCGTCCGCGCTACGATGCTACCGAACCGTGGTTCAACTCCTACCGGCGGCGGGCGCTGAAGCGTCCTTCCGGCGAGGCAAGCGGGTGCTAAGAAATTCGGAACACTCGGATCATCGACATCACTCAAGCATTTAATTTTTTTTTTTTTTTATTTTTGGGGGGGGGGGCTGTTTGACTGCCGAGTTTGTGATGTCGAGATGTCATCGGATTCCGATGTCGAAAAATCATCGGCGCCGACTGTCGTCCGACCTCGGAAGTTGGGCCATTTCGATGACGGAGAAACGTCGGGGCCGACAGTCGATCGACAATTTTAAGTCGAGGCACCGACAGTCGACCGACAATCTGTCGACTGATCTGTGCTACTAGGGACCCTCCGTCGGTCGCGCCAAAGCGAGGGGCAAACAACTTGAATTTAAGTGTACATTTTCCGTGAAATAACGTGAAATAACGGTGAAATAACGTGAAATAACGGTGAAATAACGTGAAATAACGGTGAAATAACGCCAAAATAAGCGTGAAATAACGGTGAAATAGCGCGAAATAACGTGAAATAACACGAAATAACGAGAAATAACGTGAAATAACACGAAATAACGCGAAATAACGTTGAAATACCCTTGAAATAACGTTGGAATAACAATGAAATAACGTGAAATAACGTGAATTTGAAATAACGGTGTACAAATTTTGACGAAGTTGTTTGCCCCTCGCGCCAAAGGGTTTTCAAGGTCACAGATTTGTAGCCACGCGCGATTTCGCGATATCGTGCCTCGGCTGCGGTCAGACGGACCGAACCGCGAGTCTCTTAAAACGCCAGAGTATTTCTCCCAGTCAGCGCTAACAGTGTTATTACACACTGTTTCTTCCTGCTTTTCTTTTAAAAGGGAAATTTAAGGTTAAGTCTACAACTAAATTAGTTTTAATTACTTTGACTTTGTCTAAAATTGAAAGAGCTCCAGTCCTCTATGTGCCTCTCCTTCGTGGTCAACGCCCCGTTGATAACAACAACAACAACAACAACAACAACAACAAAAACAACAACATCAACAACAACAACAACAAACAACAACGCCACCACTACAAAAGCAACAACAACCCTGCTTGTTGTTGCTGCATCGCGGCGGCGCCTCCGCGGTATTTGTTTTGACGTTTATCCTGTTTTCGCGCTCAGCGCCCCGCCCGCCACGCCCCGCCCCGCCCCGCCCCGCCACGCCACGCCACGCCCCGCCCCGCCCCGCCCCGCCACGCCACGCCTCGGAGGCGGCGAAAGGCTCGCGACCCCGGCGTGCCGCGGAATTGGATTTTTGTATTGACTGAGATCGAAACAGAGACGCCTTGCCTTGCCCTCCGCACTCCAGCCTCCCCCTCCCCCTCCCCCCCCTCCAACCACAAAGTCAAGCCAAGCCAGGCCTCCGTCCTTGCAGCAGCACTGTCGCTGATCTCTCGATGAGGCTAATGCGCTTCGCCGTTGTTGTTGTTGTTGTTGTTGTTGTCGTCGTCGTCTCATTGGTATGCAGTGCCCACTGAATGTGGCGTGTTGCCTTGCCAGTCTGATTCCTGTCCACCAGGCCTTACTGCTGGCAACAAACTCTGCACAGACAGCTGTTCTTTTTTTTTAAAGTTTCTGTTTTTTAACTTTGAAAAAATTACTGCTGCTGCTAAGTGAAATGAAACAAGATTGGCATGAGCTGTTCCCATTTCCCTGTATATCTCTCAAAATATTCGACAAAAAGCTCAAATTCATATTTAAAACAAAATAATTTTGTTGTGGTGGTGAAGCTCTGAAAAAATGGTGGCTACAGCTACATGGCTCCGTCAAAGTGCCCCGAAAAAAATTAGTAAAATCGTGGTTTAAATTCATATTGCGTTTTTCTTGCAATAATTTTTCAACAACATTTATTTTTTTCGTGGTGGCGCAGCTCTGAAAAAAAAAACAATTGTTGGCCGTGGCTCCGTCAAAGTGCCCCACCCGTTTTCATATCGCTACGTGATTAAAAGCTCGCGAAACGTCCCCGTCCGCGTCAGTTCCATTCCCTCTCTTTTTCCATGCAGTCTAACGACTGGCCGGGGCGGCCCACAGTGGGCCAGAGGACCGGTGGAGGCGGACAAAACTCTAGACGCGTTTTGAGCTCCAGAGTCGCTAAATGGGGCTCGAACCGAACGTGTGACTCCACCAATGGATTCCTCGTTCGGAGAGCAATCCATTGGTGGGGTCACACGTTCGGTTCGAGTCCTGTTTAGTGACTCTGGAGCTCAAAACGCGTCTGGAGTTTTGTCCGCCTCCACCGGTCTTCTCTGGCCCACTGTGCGGCGTGCGAGGCCGGCGGCGTGGCCGCAGACTGATTCCGAGAGTCTCGCTCTGTCTCTCTCGCACGCTCACGGGACGCCCCGCGAGTGCGAGAGAGACAGAGCGACGACCGCAAAAGCGAAGAATAATCCCCGACGTAATTGACACTTGAGGCGGCCGTCCCTTTGTACTGCTAATAAAAGGCATCGTCATTTTGCACGCCGACTAGAATGGCCGAAGGGAGAAGGAGAAAAAGAAGAGGATGATAAAATGTTGTTTTTTTTTCTTTCTTCTCTCTTTTTCATGCTCTGCTTCCTTGCGTCTCGGCGTCGCGTCTCTCCTCGCCTCGCTTCTCGCGACTCTATTTCCAGCCAGCCTCGCGACACAGTGGTCTGTCTCTCTCGCACCCGTGCGGAACGCCCCGCGAGTGCGAGAGAGACAGAGCTACGGGTTTGAATCTGCCTGCAGCGCGTGCAACGCACCCCCCCCCTCTCCCCTTCCCAAAAAAAGATGAAAAAAGCTACACTCTAAATGTCTTACAATGAAATTTGACCTATGTTATTCGTATGTTACAGTGAAATCGGCGCAAGCATAATACGAAGCAATATTCGTTCGTAATACGAATCTTTTTAGCTTTTTCATTGTAAGATACAAAGAAAAACCTTCGTAATACGAAGAAAAACCACCTTCGTATTATGCTTGCGCCATTTCCTTCGTATTATGGGAAATTTCTTCGTAAGACATTTAGAGTGTATATATATATTTTTTAGATTTTTTTCAAAATTTAGGATTTGGACTTTTGATGGGCTGAGTTTTCATCATGAACAAGACCGAACACTGCGCACTGGGCCATGAGACGAATAACTGTCAACACACTCCAAACTCACATCAACGAACACGAGCCAATCTATGTATTCATTATCGAATAGCAATTAATTTTGACTCCTTACTTTGAAGGTCATTTGAACGCGCACAAAGTGCTTTTGAAACTGAAGCGTGTTGCCACTGAAGTGTCACAGTCGAATTGCCAAGCGTGGCCCAAAGCAGGTGAAAACGTCGAGAGCGCCTGTGGAAGTCGGGGTAGGCATCACGCTGTGCTGCTGTGCCAGTTTCTGCCTACCGCGCAGGGGCGCTGTCGCTCCACTGTAACATGCTGCCTTCGAGTCTCGCCGGACTTCGACGCGCTCAAGCTGTGTCCTTCAGGAGACAGCTCCCGTCATTCGTCGCTCTGTCTCACTCGCACCTCAACATGCCCCTCGCGTGCGAGAGAGACAGAGCGATGACAGTCGGCTGCCCCGTTGTGACGACATCAGTCGCCGGACAGTGCCTCGACAGCTGCTAAGTGGTTCGGAGAGTCGTCGCTCCGTCTCTCTCGCACCTATACGGGGCGCGCGATGAGTGCGGGAGAGAGCGCACAGTGGGCCAGAAGACCGGTGGAGGCGGACAAAACTCTAGACGCGTTTTGAGCTCCACAGTCGCTAAATGGGGCTAATCCGAACGCGTGACCCTACCAATGGATTCCTCGTTCGGAGAGCAATCCAATGGTCGGGTCACACGCTCGGTTCGAGTCCCATTTAGCGACTCTGGAGCTCAAAATGCGTCTAGGGTTTTGTCCGCCTCCACCGGTCTTCTGGCCCACTGTGGAGCGACGGAAATCAGTCTGCTGTGCATCAGAGCTAAGCCCTGCCTTGATTTGTGGCCCACAGCTTTGACGTGCGCGGCGGCAACTTCGACAACGCCAGGCTGTGGTCCTCGAACGTGTTCGGCGACCGGGCCAAGTTCCGCGCCAAGGCGGGCTCCAGCCCCGCCCACCTGGTGCTGGACAGCGTGATGGCCGACGACGAGGGCGTCTACCGGTGCCGCGTCGACTTCAAGAACTCGCCCACCAGGAACATGAAGGTCAACCTCACCGTCATCGGTGAGTACAAACCGCCGTCATGGTGGACTTCGACCCTTCCGCAGTGGGCCAGAAGACCGGTTGAGGCGGTCGAAATCCCGGACGCGTTTTGAGCTCCAGAGTCGCTAAATTGGACACGACCGGAACGTGTGACCCCACCAATGGATTGCTCTTCGAACGAGGAATCCATTGGTGGGGGTCACACGCTCGGTTCGAGTCCTGTTCAGCGACTTCGCTTAAACTCAAAACTCGCCTGGAATTTTCGCCGCCTCCACCGGTCTTCTGGCCCACTGCGCAGCGACTCGGCGTGTTAGAATGCCTGGGAAATGCTTCAGCAATTTCCTCGGCGGGAGTTTGATGTCTGGTTTGATGTCTGGAACGGCGTTTCCTGGGTGCTCAGGGCTTCGGTTGGAGTTTCTGATGGTGGCGGCGACGGTCAGTGGGGAGTGGCCGACGGGGTATGCCGGTGGGTGCCGTGGTGTCGGGTGCCGGTCGAAGGCCTCCGTCGAAGCGCAAAGTTCCTCGGTTTAATTAGTGTGTCAGGTGATGAACCGGGAAGGGCCCCAGAGAGAGAGAGAGAGAGAGAGAGAGAGAGAGAGAGAGGGGGGGAGAGAGAGGAGGGGGAGACCTGCTGACGTCTTAGTCCTGCCGCGCAGGCCATCACAGCCAGCGCGTCAAAGGAATTTGTTGTTATTGTCTTTTGTCTGCGGCGTCTGGCTCGGTCCGCGTGGGCGCCCCTCCCGTCCCCGCCCCAGACACCCCTTCCCCTTTCAGCAACGCTCACTGTAAAAAAAAAGCACGGGCAGACTGGAACCGAACGTGTGACCTCACCAATGGATTCCTCGTGCGGAGAGCAATCCATTGGTGGGGTCACACGTTCGGTTCGCGTCCCGTTTAGTGACTCTGGAGCTCAAAACGCGTCCGGGATTTCGACCGCCTCCACCGCGGTCTTCTGGCCCACTGTGCTGCGGGGCTGTTTTGGGTGCGCGGCCCGTGGCAATTTGGCGCCAAAGTGCTGCGAAAGTGCAGTTTACAGTGGAGCTAGCCTCGCGCCCTGCCGGCGGCCTCGGCCACCCGGCCAGCGTCCACAGGGCACGTCGCTGCAAGTTGAGCCCTGTTGTGGCGCTAAGGGTGGAGGGACACCCCGGGACACCCGCATCCGTGTCATTTGTCTCGGCGATAATTCCTCTCGGACGCACGCCAGTCCGCGCATTTCTCTTCCTCTCTCTCTCTCTCTCTCTCTCTCTCTCTCTCTCTCTCTCTCT
Organism: Thrips palmi; assembly: GCF_012932325.1. Classification (NCBI taxonomy): domain Eukaryota; kingdom Metazoa; phylum Arthropoda; class Insecta; order Thysanoptera; family Thripidae; genus Thrips; species Thrips palmi. The sequence continues at coordinate 6,911,891 of NW_023144627.1, forward strand.
CTCTCTCTCTCTCTCTCTCTCTCTCTCTCTCTCGTTTCCCTGGCTAACGCCTCCACGACACTGGCGTTAGCCATGCAGGCCACCGTAGGGCTCTGGGTAACGGCCCAACGACCCCACTTAAGTTTTCACGCACACGGGCCAGATTAGGTACCCGGGTTCAAATCCCGACAGGTTTATCGTGGCCGTTAAAGTATTTTCGGACGGGAGTTACGAGTCAGGTTTGCTGTTTTGGTCCGAAAAATTGATGAAGGTGGCTTTGCGGGGAAGAGCGGACGCGTTTTGAACTCCAGAGTCACTAGACAGGACTCGGAGCCAACGTGTGACCCCATCATTGGATTTCTCGTTGGGAGGGCAATCCATTGGTGGGGTCACACGTTCGGTTCGAGTCCCATTTAGCGACTGGAACTCAAAACGCGTCTAGAGTGTTGACCGCCCCCGCTGGTTTTCTGGCCCACTGTATTTCAAGTTTCCTCTTTTTACGGTGTAGGCGCGGCCCAACTGGGCGAGCCTCCGACACGCGCGGCCTTCGTGTGCAAATATATAATTAGCTGCAACTGCAGCAGTAGTCGGGGGAACAGTGGCAAAAGTTGCAGCGCCGTGCTGAATGTTGAATCGTGTCAGTCACTACGGCTCCG
>NW_023144627.1:6913025-6961119 GCF_012932325.1 Thrips palmi
TCGCCCCTTTGGGACCTGCACCCCCACCCGCTAAATTTTACCGGCATAAATGAGCTGCTTAGAGGCTCAGGAGCTGTGCAAATCCATGTCTACCGGGACGGGCCCTGCCCTGCCTGGCTATACCCCTTTCCCTCCCCCCCCCCAAACCTCTCTCTCTCTCCCTCCCCGGGGAATAATTAATTACCTTGGTCTCAAGATAAGTCAGAATGTACAACGCACACTTGACCTCTCCACCTTCCGTTCCCGTTGGATGGGTCGGCATAGCCCGGTAAGGCGGATCCTGGACAGTGTGGCGGAAAAAGAACCCTCGCGTTGCCCATTGGCTGTCGCGGACCGGAGACTGATTCCGAGAGTCGTCGCTCGGTCTCACTCGCACTCATGGGGCGTCCCGTATAGGTGCGAGAGAGACAGAGCGACGACTCTCGGAATCAGCCTGAGAGAAAAAGAAGAAGAAGAGAGAAGAGAGAGAGAGAGAAGAGAGAGAGAAAAGGGAGAAGAGGAGAGAGAGAAGAGAGAGAGAGAGAGAAGAGGGGAAAGGGAGAGAGAAAAGAGGGTGGCGGGATGCCGTTTGATGTGGTGCGACTAATTATCAAATGCAGGCCAACAAACCCGCGCGGTTAATTACGCGGCAATTCAAAAACCGTGTGTGTGTGTGCATGCATATGTGTGTGTGTGTATTTGTTTGTTTGTGTCCGTCTAGCGGAAGGAGGGCACGCGGAAAAGAGTCTCTATTTGCCATTGTGCATGACCACACGTCTGCATGCGGCCTGAATGCTGCGAATGTATTTTCGTCTGTCTCTTCGTTTGACTCGGTGTCTGTATGTGTGTGTGTGTGGGTGTGTGTATGCTCCTTTCCGTGTCTGTCTGTCTGTGTGTCTGTCTGTCCACGCAGTCAGCATGGCGCTTCGCCTGCCAGGTGTTCAAATTAAAAGCACGACCCAGACGCGTAATGACAAGCCGAGAGAGTTTTTGTTTTTGTGGTGGGCCCCCTTTGCCCCCCCCCCCGCCCCCCCCCGGGGCCCCTTGCCCCCCCCCCCCTCTCACCACCACGTTATTTGCAGCCGAGTTCGGCCATTGTCCCGTTTATCGGAAATGATGCTGATTGTGAAGCGGGCCGGACGGACCCGAACCGAAATTGCTATTTCGGCGAGACAAATGTCCGGGCAGGCCGCCGAGGCGCGCGGCCTTGGGAGGTAACCGGAGGTAAACCCGACCGCCGCCGATTGTTTGTACCTCAAACTAACCTCAGCCACACCGTAAAACGTACATTTCCGGGAGAAATTTCGAAATTCCAAGGTTTTTTCCCCTTGAAATCAGTCAGTTTTGTATTCGCTTTGTTCAAGTTTTTTGGTCATGAATTTTTGTTCCGCACATTTTACCGTGATTCTTCTTCCTCCTCCTCCTCCTCCTCCTCCTCCTCCTCCTCCTCCTTTTTCTCCCCTTCTTCTTCTTCTTCTTTCTTTTTTTTTCCTCCCTTTTTTCTTCTTCTTCTTCTTTTTTTCTTCTTCCTTTTTCCTTTTTCTTCTTTTTCTCTTTTCTTCTTTTCTTTTTTTCCTTCTTCTTCTTCTTCTTCTTCTTTTCTTCTTTTTCCCCCCCTGATTTTGTTTTTTGCTTTTGCTTGCAGTGAAGCCACTGGAGGTGCGCATCATGAACAAGGAGCGCACCTTGTCGGCGGAGCGGCGCTACGAGGTGGAGTGCCGGTCTGCGGGTTCGCGCCCCGAGCCAGTCATCACCTGGTGGAAGGGCTCGCGCCAGATGAAGAAACTCGCCAAAAACGTAAGTCGTTCCCAAAGTTTTTTTTTTTTTTTTTTTTTTTTTTTAAACCCCCAATGGAAATAACTTTAAACTTCAGAGTATAAAATTTGAACTCCTCATGAATTTGGGTTGAATGTCAATGTATTGAACTCAAATTCCATGAATTTTGGTGTAAACTTCGCTGTTTAGGGGAGAATTTTTTTTTAAATTTCGACCGTACCTCGTGAATTTTCAAGAAGTTTGACTGGAAATCAAGATTTTACGCGCTTAAGTCTTTTTGAAGTTGTTTCCCCTTCTGCAAAACCCAATCGCACTCTGCAGAACGATCGGTGGTTGATGCTTTGTATTTTCGGGAGGAATCTCAATCGTTTTCTGACCAGCAGTATACACTGACTGTTCGGCTCGTGGTTTCTCTTTGCTCCCGAGCCGGAGCGGCCGAAATTGTAAAGAGTCGGTTAATTTCTAAGTTCTTTTCCCTCCCTTTTCCCCCTCTAACTTTGTTGGGATCCAGAGTGCAGAGAGCTCCTTGGCACACACTAAAGACCCTAAGGGACGGCTCAACAAACGAGGACCAAAGACAGGCTGGCCCGGCCGGCCTGTACTTTCTGCACGGACTGTACTTTGGGGCCCATTCTTGTAATTGGTTTTGTGCCCGAGATGTCCCGCTGGGAAACGGCCTGAATGCGACGCCAAACCTAGCTCGCTGTTCCGGTCCCTCTCTTTCCCTCTCACTCACTTTCCCCGTTTGTCTCTCTCCGTCTCTCGCTCTGATCTTGAGTGTTCTACCTGCCATTTCTCCACTTCGGTCCTCATTTCAACTCTATTTTCATTTCGTGCTCTCGGTTTATTTATGCCCTATTCCGTCCGCGCTCCGCCTTCAGACTGGAAACGGTTTTCCGCGTTTCACTGCGTCATTTGCTGACCCAATTTTTCATAAAAGGATATTTTTTTAGAAAGAATTTACAAGCGTTTTTGAATATGCACTAGCTTCTAATTTTGGAGCTGGCCGGGCAGGCCAATTGATGTGTGTTGAAAAAATCTATTATTGCGGAAGTGCTGAGGTGCACCGTGGCCCACAGTGAGCCAGAAGACCGGGTGGAGGCGGTCAAAAGCCGGGTGCGTTGTGAGCTCCAGGGTCGCTAAAGAGTTCTCGAACCGAACGTACCCCACCAATGGATTCCTCGTACGGAGAGCAATCCATTGGTGGGGTCACACGCTCGGTTCGAGTCCTGTTTAGCGACTCAGGGGCTCAAAACGCGTCCAGAGTTTCGGCCGCCTCCACCGGTCCTCTGGCCCACTGTGGGGTGTGTGGATGCGACTGATGGCAGAGATTAAAGAACTGAAAGGGGGCGATCTTGATCGTCCCTCTGCCCCGCAATCCAGCCAAAGTGAAAGGGAAAATCGATTTGAATCTATTTCTTTATGAGTTTCTTTTTTTTTTCTCTCTCTCCTTCTTTTCCTTTGCCCGGCCGCCGCTATGCGATCCGATTCGAGGGACACTTGAGGGGCGGCACAGCTGTGTCCGACGGAGCCGTCCTCTCTCCGCGTTCGCCTGAATTTTACTGCCCAAGTTGGCAGGGGGTGGGAAAAAATGCGCCCTCATCGGATCAAGAAATGCCTCCTCGGATCGCACTTGGCGTTATCCGCCCTCCCTCACCCCTCTTCGACTCCCTCCCCCCACCCCCCCCCCCCCTTTCGAGTGCATGTGATATCGGAATGGTAAGCTGGAAGCAGCACGAAAAAATATGACGGCCGCTGCACCTTGCAGTGAACACCCCCCCCCTCTCCCCCTTCCTCTTTTTCCTCCTGTGGTTTTGCGCGGCTCCACGTCGTGATGCGACAGGTTAGCTTGTGGTTGGGCCTCTTCTTACCCTCCGCCTCTTCGCCGAGCGGGGTTATTCCTCATCGCATCCATCACACACACACACACACACACACACACACACACACACACACACACACACACAGACTAACGGGTGCTCGCGCTGACGCCGTATAGCACCTTCATCCAAACTCGCAACAACAACAACAACAAAGTTTATTTTGAAATTCCCGCCGCGCGTGCCAAGGATAACTTGTTTCTTGTTGGCGGCTCCCACAATGCACCGCCGTAGGTAAGCAGCGAGGTGCTAAAGCCTCATTATTAAATAGAACAACAAAAAAGGGGGGGAAACGACAACTAAAAAGACACGCATTGCGGCGTGTACAAATTATTCACACAAACGAGTCGACACCACTTCAATAACACGCCCGTTCTGTTTGACGGCCCGCCGCCGCACTGGTGGAGCAAAAACCGAAGCAACACATTCTCTGCTCTACATCCCGCCGCGCCGCACCCTGCCCCCCACCCCCCATTTTGCCTCTCCGGCCAAAGTTGAGCGGCTTGTCCGAAAATTGCATTACTCGGTCGGAACTTGGAGAAGGGTTAATCCCTCACATTGAGGCGTATAGGTCGGCCGGCTCAGGCACGGACCAACGTGCACGCACGGCTGGAGAGGGAGGAGGAGGAGGAGGAGGAGAAGGAGGAGGAGAAGGAGGAGGAGGAATAAGAAGAAGAAAAGGGAAAAGAAGAAAGAAGAAAAGAAAAGGGAAAAAGGGAAAAAGAAGAAGAAAAAAAGAAGAAAAAAAAAGAAAAGAAGAAGAAGAAGGAAGAAGAAGAAGAAGAAGAGGAAAAGAAAGAAGAAAGGAGGAGGAAGCGCCTGTGAGGTAGGCCGTCCCGGCGGCGCCGGTGCTGGGCGGGCTGGCCCAGCCGCTGGACGGCAGGCGCTCTCGGGCCGGGCAGGGCAGGAGGGAGGAGAGAGGAGTGGTAAGCCCGGGCGGCGCGCTTGCCGGAGGTCCGGCCTGAGTTGTTGCGGCGAATACCTTTTCATGAGTTTCCCGGCCGATAATATAATAGATTTGGAAGTTGTTCGGCCTGAGCCTTGAACTTGGAGGCGCAGGGGGTCCCCCTCGGCGTGGAGCAGGTGGCCGAGACCGAGCCGTCCCCTCTGCCTCCGTGACCCTCCTCCAGGCCCCCCGCCCCGCCCCGCCCCCCCCCCCCCGCCCCGCCCCGCCCGCCCCACCGCACTCCGCCACCCCCCACCTCCGACCGCCAAAACCGCACGAGTGTTTCTTGCCGAGGTGCTCCAAAGGCTGACGCCGAAAGACCGCTTCGTCGCTCTCTCTCTCTCACACTCACGGGGCGTCCCCGGCGTCCCCTGGGGGTGCGAGAGAGACAGAGCGACGGGGCGGCGCCTCGGAACGGGGCGGCTGCACTGCAAGGCCCTCCCAGCACAATGGCATTCCGCGGGTCGGCGACTATCTCAAGCGATGAAGGCAACAGCGTGCATTAGTCACAGTTTGAAGCGACTACTACACCCGAAAATAAAAGCTTTTCCTTTTTCATGTTTTTTGGTATTTTCAAGGTAAAAAGATCCAACTACTGTATAAGGCTACTTTGTGCCTTAAAAATGTTGGTCGAAGTAATTGCCTCTCGGCGGTAAAAATCCCAGACGCGTTTTGAGCTCCAGAGTCGCTGGGACTCGAACCGAACGTGTGACCCCACCAATGGATGCTCTCCGAACGAGGAATCCATTGGTGCGGTCACACGTTCGGTTCGAGTCCTCCTAAGCGACTCTGGAGCTCAAAACGCGTCTCGAGTTTTGGCCGCCTCCACCGGTCTGCCGGCCCGCTGTGCGCCCTCCGCTTGCAGAAGCGGGTCGACGCGTAAGAAGAAAAGTAACGAGCAAGTACCAGTAAGTCACGCGAGTACCCCCCCCCCCCCCTCTCTCTCTCGGAGACGCAGCGCAAACTCGGCGCGCTTTTGGACCTCTAAGAAAGCCGGTGAAATGAGCGTGGTGCGGAGTCCCGGAAGAGTAGGTGGATCAGACTGGCAAAGAGTGAAACTCATTTGGACTTGTGATGGACTACCCCTCGGGGGGGAAAAGAGTGGTGCGCGCTCACGTCACGTACCCTGCTTACACCGAGCCTTGCTCGGGTTGCTCTGATTATAAACCCACAAATACACTCACACACTCACTCACTCACTCTCTCTCTCACACACACACACACACACACACACACTAATACACACACATACGCAGACTGTTCTGTTCTTTCGGTTTCGCGTGCCTTGCACATCCCTAACCAGATCACACACCACAAAGGGACAAAACGGCAGCCAGGAGCGGGAGACTTGGACGAGTCAGAGGTGAACTTACAGTGGAACCTGCAGGCCGATGTCGAGAGTCGTTTTCGTCGCTCTGTCTCACTCGCACTCGTGGTACGCGCCATGAGTGCGAGAGAGAGACAGCGATGAATTTTTCCAGGGGGAGCGAGTTACCAAGTCAGCAGCTCCACCGTAATATGCAGAATCTTCACTGTAAGACTTTCAGAGTGCACATGTTTCCCCGCTCTGCCGCGATCGTGTCTGACCGGAGACTCCCCTCTCCCCCTCCCCCCCCCCCCCCCCTCCTCCCCCCTCCCCCACCCCTTCCGCCCGCCAAGACCGCAGTGTTGAGGCATGCATTATACGCGTGGCGGGCTGGCGCGCTGCAGACTCATTCCGAGAGTCGTTTCCGTCGCCCTGTCTCTCTCGCACCGACACGGGACGCCCCGCGAGTGCGAGAGAGACAGAGCGACGAGAACGACTCTCGGAATCAGTCCGCTGGCGCGGTTTGCGGCTGCCAGAGCTGGCTCTGTTTTTTCATTCAGTCGAGCATACGCGCCGAGAAAAGTTGCCTGATGAGGCTGATGTAATACAAGTGCCTCGGAAGTTCTACTGCCCTCATCAGTGGTCGCCCGCGGCGGGGCCGGAGGGGAGGGGAGGGGAGGGGGGGAAGGGGGAGGGGAGGGAAATCGAAGGTAGGCCAGGCACGTATGGAGGCGGGAGATGGATCTGTTGTACCTGGGGCCGCTCCGCCGCTCGCGGGCTCCTAAACCGGCGGCGCACAGTGGGCCAGAAGACCGGTGGAGGCGGACAAAACTCCAGACGCGTTTTGAGCTCCAGAGTCGCTAAACGGGACTCGAACCGAACGTGTGACCCCACCAATGGATTGCTCTCCGAACGAGGAATCCATTGGTGGGGTCACACGTTCGGTTCGAGTCCCATATAGCGACTCTGGAGCTCAAGACGCGTCTAGAGTTTCGGCCGCCTCCACCGGTCTTCTGGCCCACTGTGCGGCGCCATCCACGTCCCTCCCCGAACGCGATGGGCTGTGGGGCCAAGCGCTCTGGAGAGTTGCTTTCGTTCTTTTGCCTGTCACGCGGCCAGGTTTTTTTTATTGTTCAGGAACAATGTACGCGCACGCACCGTGTGAACATCGATATATTAAACATTTTATTCCTTTTTTGTTCCTCTGGAATGACCTGACCGTCGCATCAGGAGGAATGCGAAAACTCTCGAAATTTTTGTCCATCCCGACCTTTGTTCCACAGTGATGGAGCTTGTTCTTCCAGTGGACGCTGCCAGGGAGACAATCATGCAAATGCGGCCTCGCTTTTTTCCCTTGTTGTTTTGTTGCTAACGGTGTTGTTGTTTGGCAGTTCTCCGCGGACGGCAACCACTCCGTGAGCGTGCTGGGCTTCGTGCCGGGCATTGACGACGACGGCCGCTACCTGACGTGCCGCGCCGAGAACCCGTCCATCCCGGACTCGGCACTGGAGGACCGCTGGCGGCTGGACGTGCAGTGTGAGTGCCATCCTATGCCACAGTGGGCCAGAAGACCGGTGGAGACGGCCAAAGCCCCGGACGCGTTTCGAGCTCCAGCGTCGCTAAACGGGACTCTAACCGAACGTGTGACCCCACCGATGGATTCCTCGTTCGGAGAGCAATCCATTGGTGGGGCCACACGTTCGGTTCGAGTTCTGTTCAGCGACTCTGGAGCTCAAAACGCGTCCGGGGTTTCGTCCGCCTCCAGTGGCCTTATGGCCCACTGTGCTATCTCTGAGCAGTGAATAATTTCCGTTGATGAGTCGCGCTATTATGCTCGTTTTCCATCATCACACTGACGCCCATATGCATGCGTGCTGTTTCGTGCCCCCCCCCCCCTCCCTTTTTGACTCGAACTTGGGCGGACCAGCCGTACGCTGCCGCTTCTAGTTAGGTGTGATATTGTAAAGTTGCGCACGAAAGAGACTCTCGCAGCAGCACCGTTTCTGCAAAGAGTCTCTCTCTCTCTCTCTCTCCCCTATCTCTCTCTCTCTCCCTCCCTCTCTCTCTCCCTCTCTCTCTCTCTCTCCTCCCCCCCCCCCTCCCTCCCCAGCCCGCTCGCTCGCTCCACTTAAGCAAAGACTTTGAGCGTACATAGTAACGGGAGCTAAAGTTGAGGGCGTCGGCGCGACTTTGTTGAAGGTGAAAAGGTGCGGCCGTCTGCGACACCTCCTGCAGTAAAGCGGACAAATAAAAATAGTTCGCTGAAGAAGAAAAAGAAAAGAAAATGCATTATTTTTAGTTTATGTTGTTGTTGTTGTTTCCTTTGGCGGCGGTTGCGGCCTTTGTCTGGCTGCAACTGCACTGCGAAATGCGCGATTCGTCACGGTCTGCCTAGCGACTCAGAGTCGCTCCGGCGCTCTGTCTCTCTCGCACTCATGGGGCTCTCCGTGCGGGTGCGAGAGAGACAGAGCGACGAACCGATCTTGTGAATGACCCGGCTGGTGCCACTTTGCTAGGGGAAGTCCGGTTGCGATCGGTCGAGCCACACTAGCCACAGACACTGCAGCACTGTGGAGGGGGGACGATTTGTTACGTGATTACTTAAACGACTGAGGATGATAAGTTTCTACTCAGTGCAGTGCAGGCCCCGCTGCAACGAAGGCCGTCCGGATGCTGCTGAACTGGATACTCAGCGAACTGGATAACGATGAGGAGCCGACTGCAACAAAAACGTTTCGATAACTGATTTTTTAAGAAAAGGGTGACTTAACAACACGGTCCAGTCGTTTGAAGGCGAGGGTCGCATTTTCCTCTTCCCGGGGGCTTCCTGTTTCCTGCGGACTGAGTGTCGTTTTCGTCGCTCTGTCTCTCTCGCACTCATGGGGCATCGCGCGCAGGTGCGAGAGAGACAGAGCGACGAAAACGACTCTCGGAATCAGTCTGCTGCTGCTTCCCACCCAGGAAGCGAAAAGTCGATCTTGGCAAGACCAGCGCCACGGCAAGGCAAGGCGTGGCGTGCACAGTGGGCCAGAAGACCGGTGGAGGCGGACAAAACTCCGGACGCGTTTGGAGTTCCAGAGTCGCTAAATGGGACGCGAACCGAACGTCTGACCCCACCAATGGATTCCTCGTCTGGAGCGCAATCCATTGGTGGGGTCACACGTTCGGTTCGAGCCCCATTTAGCGACTCTGGAGCTCAAAACGCGTCTAGAATTTTGTCCACCTCCACCGGTCTTCTGGCCCACTGTGGCGTCGCCCTGCATCAGATTGGCCCTTTCCGGTCCTAATGCCCAGAGATTGGCACGGAATGGATTCCCACCGCCTGGCGGACAGACAGACAGACAGACAGACAGACAGGCCCGGACAAACAAGTGGCGTGGCCGAGACGGCGGTCGAGTAGGGAGACACCGCGACGCCGAGACGCGACGCGACGCGACGCCAGGAAGCGGGGAAGCTAACGCGAAGCGACGCGGAACGGCACTTTCTCCAGGACTCATTTATTCATTTGCAGAGTGAGAGTGCATCCCCTGGAGCTGGATTCACCGCGCAGTCCGCCTGTTAGTCTGTCTGCCTGTCTGCCTGCCTGTCTGTCTGCCTGTCTGTCTGTCTGTCTGTCCGCCTGTCCACCCGTCCGCGCGCCCGCGTCGCCGTAAAACAAACAAACAAACATAAAATGAAACGCCATTAGCAAAGCATCGGTCTTCCTCCCGCCGAGCTCGCCGAGGACGAGGCCGCCGCGGAGACTGCCCGCCAGCCGACTGATTCCGCACACGCTCCGTCTCTGTCGCACTCACGGGCCGTCCCGTAGGGGTGCGAGAGAGACGGGGCGTGGCACAGTGGGCCAGAAGACCGGTGGAGGCGGCCGAAACTCTTGACGCATTTTGAGCTCCAGAGTCGCTAAATGGGACTCGAACCGAACGTGTGACCCCACCAATGGACTCCTCGTTCGGAGAGCAATCCATTGGTGGGGTCACACGTTCGGTTCGAGTCCTGCTAACCGACTCTGGAGCTCAAAGCGCGTCTGGGGTTTTGTCCGCCTCCACCGGTCTTCTGGCCCACTGCGCCATGCTCCGGGCGGGCCCGGATGCAATTATGTTGCTCAAGAGTGGCGCTGGAACGCCGGCACGCCGCGGCACGCTGGGACGGGCAAACGGAACGCTTGCGTCGCTCGCCTCGGTCGGTCGCTGTCTCCTGGACTACTTGGACGGCCGCGCTTTTGCCTTTTGTCCCGAGCAATCTCTGGGGAATAACCTGAGAGAGAGAGAGAGAGAGAGAGAGAGAGAGCGCTGCAGCTGGGTCCTAACTACCTCCACGGAGCGTTTGGCTTGCCGTTCGAAATGGTCGTCTGCCCGCCCCGCGGCGCTGTGCGCTGCCAGGCAGGGGAGTCCACGGTGCCGCGGCCCGAAAATAGGCGTTCCGGATTCGGAATGACGTCCCAGGCTTGATGTTGGTCCCGGGCGCCCGTTTTCGCCACATGCCGCGCCGTCCTCGGATCATCCTCGGATCGTCAGCGCGACTCAGGTGTCCTCTTTGCGGTTTTATTAATTTTCTTGTGGCGGTGTCCTCCACGTGGTGCCCGACGGAAGGGTTGTTGCAGGCAGGCTGCTCTCATGCTGCCACTGACCGCACGGTCCGAGAGGGGAGGGGCAGGGGCAGGGCAGCAGGTGCTTACATTTAGTGGACCGCACCCTCTGCACGCTGGCCTCCTTATACGTGCTCTACCCCCCCCCCCCCCCGCTTTCTTCCCCTTACTTCCCCCTCCAACCCTTCACTTCGTAGTGTTTGCCCGGTTTCTGCCACCATATTGTCTGCTTCATATTGTCACGTCCCCCTTTTTTCCGTCTCTCTCTCTCTCTCTCTCTCTCTCTCTGCTCTCTCTCTCTCTCTCTCTGTCTCTCTCTCTCTCTCTCTCTCTCTCTCTCTCTCTCTCTCATCTTCCTCGCGCTCTTTCTTTCATCGACTTGCCGCCCCTCTCCGTTTTTTTGCTGCCGTGTGTGCTAATGCAATGCTGGTGCCGAAACTCAATTTTCCGGAACGGATGGGTTTAGCTTCGACGCAGCGTGTACCGTTGGCGCTCTTGACGTGGATGCGATCGACAACGCCCAATTTCACTCTCCGGGCCTCGAGAGAAGTTTCAAAATCGGTGCTGGCACGGCGGGGCGCACCGCCACAAGCTCTCCCTGGAAACTGTCAGGTCCCGGGTTCGAGTCCGATTGACGTCCGATTTTAGGGACCAGATTCCACCTGTCCAATGTCAGTTGGGCGTGTATTTTTTTCAGCTCCACTGTCTGTGGGCGTCTGTGTACTATCCAGACAGTTTGTAGTGTAGGTCAGTACTGTCCAAGCAAGAAAGCAAGATGGAGACCTCTGTCCCAGTCGAGGTTTGCAATGTCTCCCGGTTCCATTCATTGAAGCAGACGTCTCGCTCGGCCTTGACTCGGACTCATCACCCGAAACAAAATGGCAGCCCGGTTGTTGTCCCACTCTCGTTTTCATTTCGCTCGAGTGTCTCTGCCTTTCCAAAGACCAAAGACCGCCCGGCGCGGGCCTCGCTGCTTCACGGGGACCGGCGGGGACCGACGGGGGATGGAGGAGGGAAAGCAGTGTCTCGAAAGTTGGCCGGCGACGGTAATCGAGATCTCGAAACGCGGCAAACCCGAAGGCAGCCCGAAGGCAAACCCGAAGGCAAACCTGAAGGCAACCCCGAAGGCAAACCCGAAGGCAACCCCGAAGGCAGCCCGAAGGCAACCCGAAGGCAACCCGAAGGCAACCCGAAGGCAAACCGAAGGCAACCAGAATGTGGCCTGAAGGCAATTCGAAGGCAATTCGAAGGCAATCCGAAGGCAACCCGAAGGCAAACCCGAAGGCAAACCCGAAGGCAAACCCGAAGGCAAACCCGAAGGCGAGCCGCCGCCGTGGCCTCCTTTCTCCTGTTCGCGCCGCCGTGCTCCGCCGTGGCGACCACGCCACTGGCACGGCCACGGCGCAGACGAGCAGCAGGCAAAGTTTTCGGATGAAACGGCAGCAGTGGTAAAAGCCGGGAAGTGGCGGGGCCGGGCGGGGCCGGGCGGGGCCGCTCAGCAGCTTGGGAAGGTGATGAGGCTTGGGGTTTGGAGGAGGGGGAGGGGGACTTGGTTGCCGCGCTCGCGCCCACGCCCCGCCACATTAAAAGGCGATCTCTGTGTCAATTATATGCCGGGCCGACCAAGGACGCGCCGTGTTCGCGTCCCCCTCCTTTCTTTCCCCCCTCCCCTTCCCCTTCCATTCTTTCCACCTCATCAGGGTCAGTAGCGCGGCCAAGACGTCCTCCCCGAATGAAAATTCGTTTCTTTCCGCTTTGAACCGTATGCCCTTGCGCCGAACTGTTCGCTCCCAGAGAGAGAGAGAGAGAGAGAGAGAGAGAGAGAGAGAGAGAGAGAGAGAGAGAGAGAGAGAGAGAGAGAGAGAGACGGACAATGTAGACGCATAGTAGTCCGCACTTGCCGCACTCCGGCTGTATCTGCAAGTTTACGCTGCACATCTCTGGCGCGTACACTTGGCGAACGCTCCGCGAACTTCCCCCGTTGAGTGTACCTGGAGCCTATCGCACCCACGCAGCGGCAACCCCGCGAGAAAAACGTCAAACTCGACGGTGGGTCGTCTCAACCTGAGCGTTCCAGGGTTCAGGCAGGGCTGCCACATGAATAGGCGACAAATTCCCACGAAGCACCAGTGTCGAAAGGGTTGCCAACCTCAGGCTGCCTACTACGCGACGTCTTGGCGTCGCTACCGAGAAGTAGCACAGTGGGCCAGAAGACCGGTGGAGGTGGCCAAAACTCCAGACGCGATTTGAGCTCCAGAGTCGCTAAACAAGCTTCGAACCGAGCGTGTTGTGACCCAACCAATGGATTGCTCTCCGAACGAGGAATCCATTGGTGCACTGAGAAAACCTTACAAACTATTTTGGGCCTTACAAAGAAAAGTAGTTTGTATAACAAAGTATTTTGAGCATACGTAAGCTACGGACGTTGAATTTACGAACTGTTCTCGTATAACAAAGTATTTTAGTTTGTTATATGTATGCTCAAAATACTTCGTAAGGTTTTAAGAGTGTGGGGTCACACGTTCGCTTCGAGTCCCATTTAGCGACTCTGGAGCTCAAAACGCGTCCAAGAGTTTTGTCCGCCTCCACCGGTCTTCTGGCCCACTTGAGTAGCCTACGGCAGGCTGGGGTTGGCAACCCTTTCAACACTGGTGCATCGTGGTAATTTTCGCCTAGTAATGTTGGCAGCACTGGGTCGAGGCCCGGGACATGCACTCGCCCATCAATGCGCGCCTTTTCTCCGCCGTTTAGTGCAGCGGTTCGCCGCCGCGGCGCTGGCGTCCATTCCGAAAGTTTTGGCGGGAAGGCAGAGCGTTATGGCCGTTGGGGCAAACGGCGCGGTGATGGGCCGTGTGCCGCGCAGTGCCACGCTGTGCCGCGCGATGCACTCCCAGGGAATAAAACAACAACAAAACGAAAAGTGCTTCCCTCTCCTGACGTCGTTTTGTTTTTATTTTCACTCGCTTCCGCTTGTTGCAGATTCGCCCGTGGTGACGCTCCGCATGGGCGCCAGCCTCAACCCCAACGACATCAAGGAGGGCGACGACGTGTACTTCGAGTGCAACATCCGCGCCAACCCCAAGGCGTACCGCCTGGCCTGGTTCCACGCGGTGAGTCCAGAGTGGATTTGCCAGAAGACCGGCGGAGGCGGCCAAAACTCCAGACGCGTTTTGAGCTCCAGAGTCGCTACATGGGACTCGAACCAAACGTGTGACCCCACCAATGGACTCCTCGTTCGGAGAGCAATCCATTGGTGGGGTCACACGTTCGGTTCGAGACCCATTTAGCGACTCTGGAGCTTAAAATTGCGTCTAGAATTTTGACCGCCTCCACCGGTCTTCTGGACAACTATGCACTATTAGCCTTTTCGAGCCGAAAATTCTTGCTGCTGCTGCTGTTGCCCGCTGTTGGCAGGGTTGTTGTGTTGTTGTTGTTGTTGTTGTTGTTGTTTTCTAAACGCATGTTTGCTGCAGGGCCGCGAGCTGCAGCACAACGTGTCGGCCGGCATCATCCTGAGCGACCAGAGCCTGGTGCTGCAGGGTGTGACGCGCGTCTCGGCCGGCGACTACGCCTGCATGGCCGCCAACGGCGAGGGCAAGGGCACCAGTAACCTCGTTGCGCTCAACGTCATGTGTAAGTACCATTTTCGAAAAAAATCGAAAACGAAAATGAGCTTTAGAGTTGCTAAATGAGACTCGAATCGAACGTGTGACCCAACCAATGGATTGCTATCCGAACGAGGAATCCATTGGTGGGGTCACACGTTCGGTTCGAGGCCTGTTTAGCGACTCCGCATCTCTAAACGCGTCAAGGGTTTGCGCCGCCTCTACCGGTCTTCTGGCCCACTGTGAAGCGTGGGCGGGGCCGACAAGCCGCCTGTCTGCGCGCTGCGGTGGCTGCGGTCGATGCCTCGCTGCGTTCTCCGCCCCGTGACGTCACACAGCCTCACATTGTTTGCGCGCCAAATTTGAAAAGCGGAGCCCTTTTCTTCCCTTTGTCGGGGGCCCTGCTCCTCGCAGTGCTCCTCCCGGCGGAGGCGGCGGCCTGATTCCTTTTCGGAGCTAAGCCTATCCGTGGCTCTGTGACACGCCTCTTTAGAGGGAGAGGCAAATAGGGCGGCCTCAATAAGAGAGACAAGGACAAGAGTCCATCTTTTCACCGGGCGGGACACGTTTTATCTCCGGACGCGCGCGGTGCCGCGGTGGAGGGGGAGGGGGGAGAGGGGGAGGGGGATGAAAAACGGAGCGGCGGAAAGCAAGATTAATGCATGAAACTCTGGATAAGCCCTCAATCAGCGCTGCCGGCTCCTTTTCACGGTGGGGCGCACCGGCAAAGAAGGAGGGGCCGGCCCACAGTGGGCCAGAAGACCGGTGTAGGAGGTCCAAACCCTTGACGCGTTTTGAGCTCCAGAGTCGCTAAACAGGACTCGAACCGAACGTGTGACCCCACCAATGGATTGCTCTCCGAACGAGGAATCTATTGGTGGGGTCACACGTTCGGTTCAAGGCCTGTTTAGCGAATCTGGAGCTCAAAACGCGTCTCGAGTTTTGGCCTCCTGCGCCGGTCCTCTGACCCACTGTGGGGGGCCGGCCCGGCTCGGTTCAGCCCGGCTCGGCTCGGCTCGCGAAACGGGAAGGAATGGGTTTGGAATCACGCATGTAGCGGTTATGACAATGTAGTGGGGCGCTCCAGCCCCGCCGCCGCTGTGCGGCTCTGCCTTGCGGGGCGGGGCGGGGCGGGGCGGGGCGGGGCGGTGCCCAAGGGGGCCGGGCTAAATCTCTGAGGCGGCGTTTGCGACGACGGTGCGGGGTGGCCGGGGGATGCTGGGGGATCTGGAGGGATTGAGGGGTAGATTGGGGCACAACAAGGACCGCCTTGGGACCTGGGGGCCGAGCCCGGCCCGGCGCGGCCAGGGGCGGCCAGAGGCCAGGGCGCAGCCGCCATCAGGGCCGGCTTGTGGGCGACCCGGATGGCTCCATTCATCGCCTGCACGTCATACGCCGCGAACGTGCGGCCCGGCCGCCCGGTCCCGGAACGTCCTAGAGGCTGACTCCAGTGACTCCAGTGCACCAGCGTCGGGAGGGTTGCCGACCTAAGCTGAGCAGATCACAGTGAGCCAGAAGACCGGTGGAGGCGGTCAAAACCCCGGGTCGCGTTTTGAGCTCCAGAGTCGCTAAACAGGAGTCGAACCGAACGTGTGACCCCACACTGATAGAAAAAAGTACAGAAATTACACGGAACATGTCTGGTCAATTTTTTACCTGGACCGTCCGTACCTTGCCAACCACGGAGGTTCTGTACATGTTTTCTGTACCCGTTTACATGAGATCCTTATGGGGATCACAGAGAACCAGTACAGAAGGTCCGTACCTTTTCGGTACCCGTCTGTACCCCATTTTTCCGTACATTTTCCGTGCCAAACCACGGAGTTTTTTGCAGTGCACCAATGGATTCCTCGTTCGGAGAGCTATCCATTGGTGGGGTCACACGTTCGGTTCGAGTCTGAGGTTGGCGACCCTTTCGACACTGGGCGTTGTCTGGCACACTGACAGTCTGCCTCTCTCTCTGCCGCAGACGCGCCGACGTGCCGCAGCACGCGCGAGGAGCTCCACGGCGCGGGCCGCCACGACACTGTAACGCTGCGCTGCGAGGTGGACGCGCACCCGGCCACCGTGTCCTTCCACTGGACCTTCAACAACTCGGGCGAGTCGAGCGACGTGCCGGCCGCCAGGTTCTCGTCGCGCGGCGCCACCTCTACGCTCAACTACACGCCCGCCAACGACATGGACTTCGGCACGCTGGCCTGCTGGGGCTCCAACGCCGTGGGCCGCCAGCGCGCGCCCTGCGTCTTCCAGGTCGTCGCCGCAGGTAACAACAACACGGACTTTGCGTTTTTTTTTTGTTTTTTTTTTTGTGGTGCGGTGGGACCGCTCCGCTAAGGGGGTTGACGGATGCCAACGCCTCTCTGACTCCGAGCGTCACATTGAATTCCTGTCCCCCCCCCCTCTCTCTCTCTCTCTCTCTCTCTCTTCTCTCTCTCTCTCTCTCTCTCTCTCTCTCTCTCTCCCGCACTCTGAGGCCGCGGCGTGGGTGCGAGGGAGACGGCACGCTCTTCGGGAAGCGGCTCGCTGCGGCGCTCACGTGCGCCAGCAGACGGATTCCGAGAGTCGTTTTCGTCGCTCCGTCTCTCTCGCACTCATGGGGCGTCCCGTATAGGAGCGAGGGAGACAGAGCGACGAAGGCGGCCCTCGGAATCAGTCGACAGGATACCTGCGCCGAGTCGGTGTGCCCCTGCCCCACGTGGGGCCCCGCCGCCTGTCCTCCCCGGGGGGTCTCTGAGGCAGCCCTGTCAACCGCGCTGACGAGAGAGAGAGAGAGAGAGAGAGAGAGAGAGAGAGAGGAAAGAGAGAGAGAGCGAGAGGGAGAGAGAGAGAGAGAGCGACGAAGACAGACGACGGTGGCGCGGGGAGGGTGTCAATTCTAGCTCCTTGTTTGCTTTCAATTTGGATGTGATAATGTAGCCTCCATGATGACGCCGCCTTGGCGTTTTGCGGTGTCGTGGCATCGTCGTCGAGGAGACGCCGAGACGGCCCTGTTTCTCGGTCCTGCGTTCGATAATGGGCCAAAAAATATGAAAGAACAAAAGCAGACGGGTCGGGGTTGTTGCGTGTTTGAAGCCGTCGCAACACAGTGGGCCAGAAGACCGGTGGAGGCGGACAAAACTCCAGACGCGTTTTGAGCTCCAGAGTCGCTAAGCAGGGCTCGAATCGAACGTGTGACCCCACCAATGGATTGCTCTCCGAATGAGGAATCCATTGGTGAGGTCACACGTTCGGTTCGAGGCCTGTTTAGCGACTCTGGAGCTCAAAACGCGTGTAGAGCGAGGTGTAGAGTTTTGTCCGCCTCCACCGGTCTTCTGGCCCACTATGACGTGACCGACCAGGTCGTCCAGCATTTGGGTAGCACCTCTCTCTCTCTCTCTCTCTCTCTCTCTCTCTCTCTCTCTCTCTCTCTCTCTCTCTCTCTCTCTCTCTCTCTCTCTCTCTCTCTCTCTCTCTCTCTCTCTCTCTCTCTCTCTCTCTCTGCGAGTGTTGGCGTGCGTGTTTTAATGATTCGCTGGCTGTCCGGGCCGCCTAATTTGTTGCAGGACGGCCCTTCCCGCCCTCCAACTGCTCCCTGACGAACCACACTTCGGAGTGGGTCCGCGTCGAATGCCTGGAGAACTTCGACGGCGGCCTGCCCCAGGGCTTCCAGCTCGAGCTGCTGGAACTTCCCTACCTGGTGCCCAAGTGAGTAACTCTGTCTCTCTCCCTCCCTCAGTTTGATTCCTTGTTCTGTTTTCCGCCACCGACACGCCCCTGCCGCTAAGTCAAAAAGTTTTCAAGTGGCGGAGAGCAGTCCTGAGGCGCGGCAGTCTTAGTCAGTCCCGCCCCCTCCTGACGTCGTTTAGTCGAAATGTCGGTGGAGGAATTCGACGCCTGCCGGCCGCCGAAAGCCCCCACGATGTACCAGTGTCGAAAGGGTTGCCCACTTCGCAACATCTGGGCTTTGCTCCTTGAGAAGGTGCCAGGCCTGGGCCTGGTAGGCAGACTGAGGTTGGCAACCCTTGCGACACTGGCGCATCTTGGGAATTTTCGCCCACAGCTGACAGCAGATCGAAGCAGACTGATTAAAAGAGTCGTTTCGTCTCGTCACTCTGTCTCTCTCGCACCTTTACGGGACGCCTCGTGAGTGCGAGAGAGACAGAGCGACGGAAACGGCTCTTGGAATCAGTGCGCAGGAGGGCGAGTGGCGATACCCCCGGTCCAGCGCAGGCCGCAGGGAGTAGGTTCGGAGCTACTCCCGGCGCGAGAGCCCCTGTGAATCGCGGGGTAGGCAACGCGCGCGCTCCGCTGCGCGCGGACCAGGATGTTGCCTACCGCGCAGGGGCTGAGCTGCGCTGCCCGCCGCCGAGAGGCCCAGGCGGTCAAAGTCCCGGACTGGTTTTGAACTCCAGAGTCGCTAAATGGAACTCGAACCGAACTGGCGACCCCACCAATGGATTGCTCTCCGAACGAGGAGTCACAAGGGGTCACACGTTCGAGTCCTATTCAGCGACTCTGGAGCTCAAAACGCGTCTAGTGTTTTGGCCGCCTGCGCCCATCTTCTGGCCCGCTGTGCGCCGCCTCGAAGCCTCCCTCACGCCGCGCTTGTGGTGCTTGTGGCTTCCCAGGTACAACGTGAACGTGACGCGGGGTCCGCCCGTCATCGAGTGGCAGGGCAACCTGGAGCAGAGCTCGGCTTACCAGGTCCGCGTCTACGCCATCAACGCCAAGGGCCGCTCCGACCCCGTGGTGCTGCAGGAACTCCGCTTCAAGGGCGTGGCCAAGTACACTGGTAAGGCTGCGATGAGTTGCCGAGTCGACTGTCGAGTGCACTCCACGTATTTTAGGCGTTTCAAAGAAAAGAATCTTGTCGTGGACAACTCTGGACGCGTTTTGAGCTCCAGAGTCGCTAAACGGGACTCGAACCGAACGTGTGACCCCACCAATGGACTGCTCTGGGAAAGGAATCCATTGGTGGGGTCACACGTTCGGTTCGCGTACCCCGGGTTCGTAATTTACGAACTAGTTCTCGGTACTAAAAGTGAATGTTTTGGGTCCCTGTGCTCCAGACGCGAACCGACTGAGCCCGCCCAGCCCGCTGCTGGCCGCAGCGGCGGTGGGCGCGGCGGTGCTGGTGATCGCGTTCCTGGCCATGGCCGTGGTGCTGTGCCGGCGCCGCCAGGGCCGCCACCGGCCGGGCGAGGTGGCCGTCAACGGCATCAGCGCGGACAAGCCGCCGCCGCCCGCCACCACCGCCGTCATGATCCCCGGGCTGGACCCGGGCGAGGCGGCGCCGCACCTGGACGCGCCCGCCGCGCCGCCGCCGCACGCCAACGCACACTCCACCTTCAGGGCGGCGGGGCCGCGGCCGCCGCTGGACGACACGGACCCCGACGTCATCCCCAGCATCTACGGTCAGTTTGGAAAACCTCCCACGGTGCGCCAGTGTCGAGAGGGTTGCCAACCTCACCCCTTCGCACAGTGGGCTAGAGAAGTCCGGCGCAGACGGCCGAAGCTCTGTACGCGTTTTGAGCTCCAGAGTCGCTAAATGGGACTCGAACCGAACGTGTGACCCCACCAATGGACTGCTCTCCGAACGAGGAGTCCATTGGTGGGGTCACACGTTCAGTTCAAGTCGTGTTTTGCGACTCTGGAGCTCAAAACGCGTCTAGTGTTTTGGCCGCCTGTACCGGTCTTCTGGCCCACTGGTACATCGGGGTGCCTACAGTGTCGCTGACGTCCCTGCTCTTCCTGCTTGCAGAGCGGCGGCCGCCGAAGCAGCTGCCGGTGCACGTGTTCGCGACGCTCAACTGCCGGACGCCACAGCAGCGGCGCAGGAAAAACGAAGGCGAGAGCTGGGAGGACGACGACGCCATGTTCGAGGAGATGGAGGCCAAAGTCCGCCTGTCTTCCATGGCGTCCATGGCCTCCATGGCCACCTTGAGCAGGAGGCCGGAGCGGGGCATCGCGGGCCCCGGGGTCTGCTGGGACGGCCTGGCGCCCCTGCCGCCCCTCAGGGAGCCCCTCAGGGGGGACTTGGAGGCATGCTGCAGGGGGCCCACCCCCTTCGCAGTCAAGGAGGTGAGTGTCGCCAAACATGACTTTTGTCGCAGACTGTCCAGTGCCTTTACGGACAGATGGCCCAGTGTCTCCAAGCGCAGACTTGCCAGTACCTCGCTTTTTAAACGTTTAACTTCCTTGTTTCAGATGTCCATAAGCACATCACCGTCTCGACCACTTTCCATCAACAACATAGTGACTACTTCCCATAAGATACAAGAGAGCTGTATATAATTTATAAAAAACTTTATAAGACTGTTAAATATAACTTACTAACAAAAAAAATTGTGCCGTCTTGCTATTTGTTTTCTCTTACTATGATTTTAAAGTATATGTGTATGTGAGTGTAAATACGATTTTCTGGTTTCGTTGTAAGTTGTAATAAATAAATACTGATATGGTTAAAGCTGTTTCTTTTCCTCTGTCAATTCAATTGTCTGAACATCAGAGTGGTTCTCTCGCGGGGGCAGTGTCTCTCGCGACTTTGACTAGTGTGTCTGCATGCTCCGCTTCTAGCTGCCCATTGTGGCCGTGGCACACCTAGTCATTCGCCTCTGAAGTTGTGGGCATCTGAGCGCCCTCTGGTGGAGTGTGGAGGATCGCACAGAATGTTAAGTGATTCGCTCGCGGTGGCAGCTACGCTCGCTCATTTGACTAGTCAGCGATCATCTCTCATTTTGGTTCAAAAATTTAAATGGCCCAAATTGGAGCATGTTGTGCTGCAGGGGGAGACAGGATGTTGCATAAATGAAATACCTATTTGATTTGTCCTAAGAAACAATGTATTTAAAAGCTCAGATTGCACAATCAAAATTACACTATTTAAGTAAAATGTAATGCTTTTACTACAAAAACAATGACAGAATCAGTAAAACAATGATTAAGTTCATTTATGCAAGGCTTAGATAGAAGAATATTTACAATTATATTTCATAAATTAGTACGTGTCTGCTGCCATTAGTCTGTGTCCATTGAATCCTGCAAAAGACATCAACAATTAATATCATAAAGATTATCATTTCTAGTAATCTACATCAAGCCCACAAGGGTGCATTACCTCGTACAAGCCTCTGGCATTGTCACTTTCGCCCACAATTTCATCTGAGTCGTCAATGATGCGACGTCTGCTGCTGGAAGCTGGAGGCTTCGGCAACTTGATCTTCACCTTCACACTGCCTGCGTCTGGGTTCTCCGATACAGTCACACCACTCATAACTGAAAAGAATAAAGAAAAATATACATAGCTTAGTCACTATTGTCTAAAAACAGTAGAATATCACAAATAACATCCCACACATTGTTGAAGTGTACCTGAAGATTCATCATCTTCACCATCATCTTTGGAAAGCAACTCAGTTTCAATTTGAGCACGAGCTTGGCGGAAGACACGGAGTAATGTTACAGAGTCATTGTATAAATCACTTCCTTCTTCATTAAAAGTTTGAGCATTGGTGCACATAAGAGTGAAATCTTTCTCCAAGTCATCCATTGAAGCGCACTGTAAGAAAGTTCCCAGTCAGCATTGCACAAAATTTTTCATAATACTGTAATAATAATAAAAATCCACAGCAGAATTGATCAGTCAACAAGTACCTTGTTATCATTAATGCGCTGACTTAATTTTTTAATATCCATGGGCTTCTTGATAACCTCATAATAATATGGGAGAGATTTCTTAGAGGGCAACTTCACAAATGGTTCAGCAATAGGCCTGTCATCTCTGTAAAAAAATAAGATAGAAATGTGGCAAAATTAAACACTGGAAATGGTAATTACAAAACAGCATAAATAAATCTGTCAAGTTAACTTACTCTGTGTATTTCATAACTATTTCAATCACACAACGCATGGCATGTTTCATATTACTGGACACATCAAGCTTAGCCTTTTTCCGGGAGGAGTGTGAAGAGCTATCCTCCTCCTTGTGTTTCTTCTTCCGTGACTTTTTCTTTGACTTTCTATGACCTCCATCGACTTCTTCTTCCTCCTCTTCTTCACCTCCATCTTCTTCTATAGCCTGTTTATAAAAGAAAAATGAAGGGGTGAGATTGCAGTATACCACCGCAGAAATGCAACAGTGCTACTGTTGGAATCTTTGGACATGACATGGCAGAAGATGGATGACTTACCTTCAACCATTCTCTCTCTGTCAAGCTGTCAGTGTAATCAACCTCCTTCCTTTGCCTGGAACCTCGGCCTAGTTCTTGCTCTTCATCCTCTTCTTCACACATGTTTTCAATCTAAATCAGATCAAAAGAAAAAGAAAAGCCATGTTTCAGCAATATGTTTAAAAAAAAAACAAGGGTTTTAATTCTAAAGTACAAGTGCTGCTAAAGTTTACCTCCTCCTCATTTCTGTTGAGGAAATCAGGGAGTTCATCCTCCTGAATAAGTCTATTGGTTGTTTCGTTTTGACGCCTCTCTATGTCCATCTTTTGGAACAAGTCAAACTCATGTTCATGGCGTGCTATCATTTGATTCACAACTTCATCATCTGGCACTTCATTTTCCTCCTAAAAAGAAAAAAAGAAATAAGAATTGATAAATTACTGCATCTTTATAAAGTGATATACAGAAGCACTGAGGCAAACCGAACAAACCTCATCATCTCTGTCATCCTGATGTAGAATGCTGTGCAAGAACTGTCTTCTTTCAGAGCCAGTAGACTTCTGGTCAAACATACCAGCTTGGATAACCTTCTCATCCATATTCAATTTGTATTTTGCAGCAGCCAAAATTCTCTCTTCTACTGAGTTGACAGTCATGAGACGTAAAACTCTGACCTCATTCTTTTGACCAATACGATGAGCTCTGTCTTGAGCTTGCAAATCCTTGAAGTTGGGAGGAAATGAACAAGATAATGACAACCATGCTACATTACATAGTAACCCAAGAAAAAAAAAAAGGGAGCCTGAATTCTTACTTGATGTGGATTCCAATCAGAGTCAAAAATGATAACTGTGTCTGCAGCTTGTAAATTCAGACCCAGACCACCAGCTCTCGTACTCAGAAGGAAGAGGAAATATTCAGAAGTAGGGTCATTGAAACGTTTAAGAAGATCTCCTCTGTCCTCAGCCTTTGTTGTTCCATCAAGACGCAGGTATGAGAAACCCCGCCAATTCAGGTAATCCTAATACAGACAGAAAAGCAAATTGTGAAAAGAGAGTTCATCTCTCATGATGAATATTATTTTGATTCAGTTGCAAAAACATTGGAGTACTCACTTCAAGTATAGTCATGAGCTGTGTCATTTGACAGAAAAGCAAACACCTATGGTTTGTTGTTTTCAATTTGGGGAGTATTCTGTCCAGTAGCTCAAACTTGCCTGAGGCTCGGAATAGATCCGGACTGAAAAAGAAAACAAAAGAAATCTACAGAACAATCCAAAAGGTAAGAAAATTGAAACATTCCAATTTCAAATACATACCCAGTCACAATGCCACTGTGGTGGCCATGATGCTCACAGTAAGCCTTTTCAATGTGTTGGAACATGAAGGGATGGTTGCAGAGTTTGCGCAGTTGCATGATGGTATTCATAAGGGTCTTAGCTCCTCCCTTGCCATGCTTTCCTTTCTCAGAGCCATCAGTAAGCATCACGCCTTGAGTCTGCATCACCCTAAAAATCATAAAACATGGCAATGTGATACATGTCACAAAAGAAAACGGAACCAATTACATAAACAGGAATATTCAAAAAGAAGAATCTCACTTGTATAGGACACGTTGTAGACCAGACATATCACATTTAATGATGTATTCAACCTTATCAGGAAGTTGTGACTCTACTTCTCGTTTCAGACGCCGCAACAGGAAAGGACGCAATACTTTGTGGAGACGTCGAATAATAAGAATTGTCTCTTCTTCATTCAACTCAACCTAAAAAGAAAGCAGGCAAAAAATATTAAGAAACGACACTAGAAAGCAAAACACTTTTTCTTATTGAGACAGGTGAGCATTGCAGTACCTTCTCTCCAGTGGTAGCAAATGGAGCATTGAACCATTGCTCAAAAGTGGAGCAAGACTTGAATATAGAGGGCAGCAAGAAATTAAGTAAGGCCCACAGCTCGGGTAGCTTGTTTTGAAGGGGAGTACCAGTCAAGAGGAGACGATGTGGAGCAATGTAATAGGTATTCAGAACCTGAGTCAACTTGCAGTGATGATTTTTCATACGGTGACCCTCATCAATAATAAGGAACTTCCAATGCAACTGTAAAAGACATGCAACAAAGAAATGTCAATTTAAATGTTTAAAAAAATGATTTTGATATTAAAATATCACTGCAATACATTTATTTTGACGTACCTTTGCCAGAATTGCCTTATCTTTGATGATGTACTCGTAAGTAGTGATGAGAACGTTGAACTTGGTGGCCCTCATCTGAGATTGCAAGTCCCTGCGTACAGCTGGAGAGCCTTTATACGCTACAACTTGGACTGATGGGGCCCACTTCTCAAACTCAAGAACCCAATTGGACATCGTTGAAAGAGGCACAATGATGAGGAAGGGCCCATTCACCTTTTTCATTTCCATAATATAGGTGATGCAAGCAATGGTTTGTATGGTTTTACCCAAACCCATTTCATCAGCAAGAATACCATTCAGATTGTTGTTGTACAGAGAGACCAGCCATTCTAGACCTCGGATTTGGTACTCCTTAAGTTTACCATTGACCATGATAGAAGCCTGTTTGGTGACCTTTTCATTGACAGTGTGAGCAATGCTGTAGTATGTCTGGCCATCAGCAGAGGATTTGTACTCATCATCTTCATTTTTGGCTTTCTGAATAACATTCTTAACTTTTTCATCATCAGGTACCTCATCAAAGTCTTTGCTTTCTTCATCTTGCTGATCATCATCAGATGAAGAATCACCCTCCTCATCACTTAAATCGCTGTCAAGCTTTTCCCAGCCAGGATGGTCTTCCAGCCACTGCTGCAAATTACATGCCATAGGAGCATCATCCCCAGAAATAACAGAGCCAGAAGACTTTTCAATGACCGCTACTCTCATTTCTGATTGGGAAGACTCATCCATGGAATCGTCAAATTTATTTTTCTTCTTCTTTTTCTTTCGCTTCTGCTTCCTTTGCTCTTTCAGTTCTTTCTCCTTTTTGGCCTGCTCTGCTTTGTGCTCTGACACAAGCTTCATAAGGTTAGCGATGTACTCATCTGTCTGGTCCAGTAGGAAGGCCAATCGCTTGTCTTTCTTTTGATCAACCAATTTACGATAACCTTCTTCATCCTCGTTCATCAACCTGCGCATTCTTTCTTTCTCAATGCGCTCTTGCTCTTTCTTTTGTTCTCGTTCTGCATTAGCATGGTAGAGGATAACAGCTTTGTTCATTCGCTGAATTTTAGCTAGATTATTGCGATGGTATTCTTTGAGATCCTTTGCATGTTGAAGAACTGCATTAAGGTATTCCTGCAGACAAAATTAAAGTAAATTATAAAGTGTCTCAAATGTAAACATGTCAACATATTAAATAAATAGAATTACAAAGGAGAAATAAAGTAGATAGAACAAAACCCCACCTGATGTTTCTGTCTTCTCTTACGCTCAGCCTCGACCTTCTGCTGTTTCTCCAGCTTTTCAGTGGCACGAGCCTCCCTCAGACCTTGCCTCTTGGGCCGTTTATTAGTTTTTATACTCGCAGCTGTTTCTAGCATAGTGTCTTTGCGTGTGCAAGCAACAACCTAAAAATTTAAGAGTAATTAGCATTAATTCTTTATTAACAACCAAGATGTTGTGTGCACAAAAGACTGAAACTCTAATACCTCTGTCCGTAAGTGACGCTGGAAGTTAAGTAATCTTAAAGCAAGGAGTTCAATTTGAGCTTTCATTCTGAGATCTTCATCCATGTTTGTAGGCAGATTGTTTAGTTCATCTAAGCGTAAAGCAATACGAGCAGCCAGTCTAAAATACAAAATAAAATATCTGGTGTTAGGTAAACACATACATACAAAATCGGGACAAACTAATTCCATGAGTGAAATTACAAACCTGTTTTCTCTTTCTTGCAAAATAATAGCAGGATCTAGACCAGGTGGTTTGGTTATAAGAGTGACACGGCCTCTCTGGACAGCACCTTGCTGTGAAGAGTGTGATTGCTGCTGGGTGCCATGAATGCCAGTACCATGTTGAGATTGAGCTGAAGTTGCTGATTGTGCAGAAGTCTAAATGGATCATAGATGGATATTAAAATCATTATATTTTCGTTTTTAAAAAAAGGCACTTATAAAAAATGAAAAGAACGTATACTTACGGGGAGAGGAGGAATGGAGTCACTTAGCGGCCCTGAAATTGCACCAGCAGGGGGCATCGGTCCTTTGCCTTGAATTGCTAGCGCTAGTGTACTAGTGAGAGGCTGATTGCGAGCCAAAAGACGATATGCCATGAATTGAGTTCGCAGCTGGTTTAATTGGTTTGGTGTCAGCTTGAACTAAAAGTTTAAAAGAGAAAAACAAAACACAAAAAGAAAAATTATAGAGACAAAATAGAGCAAAAACCACAAAATTGGGACAAACCAACAACAAACTAACCGGAGGAAGAGAAGGATCCAAAACAGGTACCACAGGAGGAGGAGGACATGCTGAAAGGTGGAAATTTCGAAGAGCCACTAAATGATGATATCGAGAATCCGATTGAAGGCCTTTGTGTTCTAATGCCTCAATTGCATTTTCAATGCCTTTCAGTGTTTCTTCATGACTGCGCTTGGGTACCTTGAACAAACAAAAAATACCATATTTTTAAAGTTTCTACACAAATACTTTTTAATTGCCACTCAGAAAATCATATCATGATCAGAGGAAGATTGGTGATTTGTTACAATACCTTTGGAGCACTTGGTGGATTGGTGCAAGGACCGTTGGCTATATCATTAGAAGTATTGGAAACAATGCCATTGACGGGAGCTTCGTGCAATCCATTTGGGAGGCCATTCACTGCCCCATTCGGAGTGCCGCCACTCATCGCCATTGATGGGCCCGCTTCAACAATGCCGGGCAATCCACCTTGGCCACCAGCATCAAGTTCCTAAGACAATCAATTGGATGATTAATAGTTGAATAGAGACAAGTACAGAACTAAATGTGAAAAATGGAAGTAAGTGTATATTTTAAAAATGTATGCTGTTTCATGGGCCAGTCCTAAGCCTAAAATCAAGAGGATTGGCAGTTACAGCCTCCGGTGAACCAACGCCCTAACATAAACCCAAAAATTGTAAAAAGTTATCTCTCAATTTTCAAAATGCCTTCCTTGAAAATAATTGGAATAAAAGGGAGTTTGCACATGAAAACAACACCGTTAAGACGAGATGCCGACGCTCTAGAAGAATCGCATCAACCGCACTGACCTTCGTCAAAATCATGGTTATGGCCTGACCATGACAAGAGGGATCCGCCGTTTCCAGCAGACTATCCAACTAAAACACGAATACAACACAGGCACTTGGCAAACACAGGTTTCAGAGCGAGAAATTCAAAGTTTCTGGCCCTACGAAGGTTAGGCTTCCCGAGTTTTGACGCTCTTCGCTCTTCAAACAAAATATTTACCACCACACCGCTAGAGTGCGCTGGTGGCTTCTATGAGAAATTTTTGGCACACTCCCTGAAAAACCGGAACACTTTCAACTTCTCTCTGACGTTAAAGGATCGAATCGTTGTTTCAAATAAAACTCCCGCTAAAAGAGAGATTGTTTTGAAAATTTTTTTCAAACTTTTGCATTTTTACTGACCCGAAAGCTCCCGACTCCCTTGTTGTAGGGTTGGTCTTCCTGCGTAGGGCGGGAGGGGAGGTGCGGGTGGAGGGGTGGAGGGGGTGGAGGACATCAAGATGTTGTCCAGCGGCTCAGTAACGGTTAGGGCCTCTTCTCTTTTGCGGCCTTTCTTTCGTTGTCGGTCCTTTGCAACCATGAAGCCTTCTGTTTACGTCACGAGACCTGATGTGCCCAGTGTCGGAATCGATCTTCTCAAGGAAAAGTGAGTTGACTTCTTTCCGATCGTGATTTAACAGCAGTAATATAGCCGTGTCCGTGTCGTCTGCTATCGTCTGTGGAGACTACTCTAAAAACTTCAAAGAAGTTGCATTACAATACGTCAGCGAAACGTCATCGCGGCTTTTGGACTCATCCATTTGAAATAATTTCATTCATTCAATATATATGTGTTATATTTCCCATTGACAGATGCAATGTGGAAATGTGGTCAGAATGTAAGGCGCCACCTTACGACGAACTAATCAAAAGTGTAGCAGGAAAGAACGCCCTTTTTTGTAACATAGCAGACAAGGTTGACAAGAATGTACTTGATGCTGCTGGTAAGTGTGTTCTCTTGTCTTTCAATTCCTTAAGATCATGTGTTGCAAAGTCTAAAGTACCTTCATTATTTATTTTTCAGGCTCATCTTTGAAAGTAATTGCCACAATGTCAGTTGGTTTCGAGCACATTGATGTCGCTGAAGCCAAAAAGCGGGGAATTAAAGTAGGCTATACTCCTGATGTGTTGACATACGCTGTGGCGGAGCTTACTGTTGGTATTCTTTTGGCTACATCGAGGAGGCTATTTGAGGCGCATAGAGAAATTTTCAAGTAAGAATGTAACTTTGTAAAATCAAAGGAAATGTACTACAGTACTTGTAGCCTTGTAGTTTCTTGCTCTAATGGGTTTATTTTTTGTCCAGTGGTGGATGGACATCATGGTCTCCATCCTGGATGTGCGGTCCAAGCATTCGGGGTAAAACTGTTGGCATTGTTGGCTTTGGAAGGATTGGTCAAGAAACTGCTCGCTTGCTCAAAGGATTTGGAGTGAAACAGTTTCTGTACTCTGGCCGTAAGGACCACCCTGAGGCTTCAGATATAGGAGCTGTTCGAATGCCAGTTGAAGAGATGCTACCCAAATGTGATTTTATAATCTGTGCTCTTGCTATGAGCCCTGAAACTAAACATTATTTTAATGAGAGGCTATTTAACTTAATGAAGCCATCAGCTATTTTTGTAAACACAAGTAGAGGAGGTAAGTGAATAAGCATGGGCATATTGCATTGTTCATGATTTACTGCATGGCATGTATGATTTTCTGATCCTGGTATACATGCTTGCAGGAGTGGTTGATCAAGATGCACTTATCGAGGCATTGGAAAAGGGAAAAATACGAGGTGCAGGCTTGGATGTGATGACTCCTGAGCCTATTCCACCGGATCACCGTCTCCTAAAACTTCCTAACTGTGGTAAGCCAGTGCATCAATTTTCATGCCCACCTCCACCTAAATGTTAAAATACCATTAAAATCATGTAATACAGTGTGCTTTGTTGTTTAAAATTTCAGTTGTGATCCCACACATTGGCAGTGCAGGTATTGAATCTCGCAATGATATGGCAGAACTAACAGCAAGGAATATTTTAAATGCCCTGGATGGTAAGCCTATGCCTGCAGAGCTGTAAAGGTGCCTTATCAGTGATGTTAAAGATACAATAATTGCAGAAAAATATGTTCACACTAGACATATTTATATCAAATTTTATTTTTCTATACTTGGGTTTGTTTTGTTCTACTAGTTGTGATCTTCCATCATACATTTTATTTTCATAGAATAGAAATGTTTGTATTTTTTTATTAACAGAATATTGCTTTATGGTCTGAAATAGAGCCCCTGTTAGCTCATAAATAAATGTTTTGATAGTGATAGCACTTTCAATACAAAAAAAACCTATGTTAGCGAATTTTAAAAGCAAGTGTGGATGCGGTAGCAACTTTTATAAACCCGATTGTTTACGTGACAGAAAATAATGAAAAGTAATTGGTGCTTAGCAGACTACATAAAATCATGAACAGCCGTAAATGATACATTGCACAGTTTATTCATTATGACAAAAACGGGAAAATAACAAACATAAACTATATATTAAAAAACAAAGATTTCTGAAATCTAAATTATAATAGCTGTATTTACAAAACTGTTTGTTAGACCTAAAGGCTATTGGCTCACATAGAACTTATGTTTTTTCTGTACATGGCACTAATGATAACAAATATTGACCTAGTAAATCTGTGTGACAACTGTGAAGTGGAGTTCTTTTACAATAAATTCAAAACTTAACTTACTCTTCATGAGTAAATTTTTTATCCATTTTGGATGTTTTTACGAAAGATTTTTCCTTCTGTATACCAGCAGGAAAATAACTAGAATCTCCATTTGAACATGTAAAAATGTTAGAAACCTGCAGATGGAAAAAAAGCCAACCTACTTATGTATACAAATCAAAACCAGCTTGAATTGAATAGCTTTTATCCGGTTAACTCAATGCACCTAGAATTAAATCAAGGATGATACAAATTAGGATTAAATCCTACGAAGTTCTTTTGCAGTCCCTTTCCTTGAAACTGATGGCTTACTTCTGGCCTTCAAGCTCAGCCTTTTAAGGAAAACATAATGAGATCTAGTCACTAGCTAAGGTATTATTAAAAATTAAATATGCTTTATGTACAGAGAAGTGAGCAACATAACACTAACACTCCCATAGCAGCAGGATCTGAGGGAAGATCAAATATATTCAATAAATTTCTCGTGTCCACCAAATATTTATTTTATGGATATTTACACTGGTTGACACATGAGACACTAAACTTAGACAATGCTAAGAGCCACCATCTTCCCTCAGAACTACAAACTAAATTATAAAATGAAAGGCAGTCTGCAGGTAGTCTTAAAGTGGGATCTTGAAATCACCTTTCCTTGTATTGTGTGGCTTGGAATTAACAGTATCTACCATAAATTTGTACAGTGACTGAGTCACAAATTTAACTGATTAAACCTTAAAAATTCCATAACACAACCACCAATCCAAAGACAGCATCAATATTCCAACTTTTCACGAACTGAACCACTTCACAGTAAATCACGAGTAGCTTAAATAAAATGAAATCAAATTGACAGTGCATGGATATTATCTATATCCCATAGTATTGAACACAATCAACTCAAGCTCGACACTTGTGTTTGAGATGTTGCTATCGATTCGCTTTCCGCACTTTTAAAGAAATTCGAACAGTAATATTTGATAGTATTAAGTGTCACAAAGAAGTCTCAGATTTTGTGCCTTTTTATCAAGGAGTACCATTTCCAAAACACAAGAAGGAGAAAGCAGACAATGGTCCAGTTTTACTGAAGCATTACTGAGCAAAGAATACAACCATGTGGTTTGGTCCAACCAAGTACTGCCTACTCTTTATGCCTCAGGTCGAACCCAGAGGGCTCAAAGAGGCACCACTGTATCCTGGATCATCTATTAACCATCAACACTTTGGCCCTTGGTTAAAAGGAAGCATTCGAATTCACTCCTCACAAGACACAATTTATTTCAAAGGTCACGCTAATAGAAAGCAAACATCCTAATACCTCAGAATCTTAGGGACATGACAAATTTGCAGAGATCGTCATGCGTCATATGACAGGCATGTAGTTTCACCCAATACAAAGAGTTAAGCCAACAGCCATAGCCATCTAGTCCCCATTTCATACTTAAACTATCCATTTACTATTAGAAATAAATACTTGACAATAACAAAAATTTATCATGTCCCTATAATACAATTTATACATAGTGTAAAACATTGTCTATTGAAAGGAACGCCTCTTTTATGCCACAGCTGAACTAAAGCAGAACAAGCATCTGTGTTCAGGTTTGTGCATCAACATGAAAAAGCTACTACTTTTCCAAGACAAATCCTGTACGAAAAGATGAAGCGCATGAAAACAACTTGTATGCAGTATTTGGTCCATGAACAGCAGCAAGCTTTTCTCTCGTGTGGTTTTGTTCCACTGCTCCCCAATATTTCTGTGCGTCCCAAAACAGACATTCAAGTCACTTGCGTTAAGTTCGCTGATGACAGTAAAATTACCCCTCCGCACCTCACCATACAAACACTGAGCCCAATGTTATCTAAAGCTGTATAGTTACAGAGTCCAGCCAAAAAACAAGGTACCTAAACAATCCACAAACTGATGAGAGAATTTCTTTACTAGCAGGCCCGTCAAAAGGCAAAACGGTAATTTTCTTTATTCTTTCCATTTCTATTGTTTCGGACTCGAGTCAATTCAAACCGCAAAGGCTGGGGCAAAATGGGTGGCAAAAAAAGGGGCGTTCAACAACAGCACCATGCACCATGCCATGGCCATGCCGGCTGTCTCTTCAAACGATGCGAGAGAGAGGGAGAGACAGCGCAAAGCGTGTGCCAGTGTGACAGTGTGCCAGTCAGCATACAAACGGAGCACCTAGCGGACCCTTGGCGGGCCGACATCAACACCTCGCCGAGAGTGCCGGGAGCGCCGCAATGCGCGGAAGTACTCGGGGTTGAGTACACACCGCGGAGTACCCGGCGGCTTGTACAGCACGGAGCCTCCTCGCGTGGCTCGGCAGCCTCAGGGAAGTACCACGCCCACGTGAGACGCGAAGGAGACCCCGAAGCCAGCCCGGCACCGCGGGGCACTCGACGGCCCTCTCGGCTCGGCACAAGCGGACCTAACAAATCACAACCTTAACGGAGGAAAGCATGGCATGCACGCTTCCTCGTTCACTGGGAGGCCGGCGGGCGTGGATCGGCTTACGTATTTCGGTGGCACGAAGGATGCTGCCCCACAGGGCGAGCTCGCCCCGCGACGCACCCCCGTCACAATAATAACAATTACAATTTTTTTTTAATTAAGAAAAAAAGAAAAACAAACCACGACCGAGGTTTCATTTTGTTCACTAGGTGGTCTCGCATGACCTACTCCTACACTAAAGTCTTTGGTAACAAGAAACAGCTCCGCACTTCCCTCCTCGTCCCCCCGCTGCCCCCTGGAGCAATCACTCAAAGTTCGTCTCCAGGCAGCGACAACAACAACAACAAATCTCGGCACCACTTAAAATAAAAAACACCTCACCAAAGAAAAAAAATAAACAAGAGAAACAAAAAAAAAAAAGAGTTAATAAACAACAAACAGCCTGCTTGAGCAAGCGATCCAACTAGATAACGTATCACATTCGTTTCGTGGCGGCGCCGCGTCGTGTCCATGACTGTCCGTGACAAACTGACAGGACTCTGTCACGTGGTCGTGTCGTGTGCCCGGGGTGCCGGCGTGGCGCAAATCGCGTCTCGCGGCACTCCGAGCTGCTCGTGGGGTTCGCTCTTCGCTCTACCAGCGCAGAGTTGGGCCAGGGAGCAGGCCGGGGCTGGGCTGAGGCTCAGGCTCCTTCAGCCCGACGGCCTACGTCGCCTTGGCCGGGGTGGGCGGCCCGGAGCCCGTCGGCGACTGCCCCCCGCTCGAGCCGTGGCTGCCCGTCGACCCCGGGCCCGCCCCCTGCGAGCCGGGGGGCGGCGGCCCGGGGGGCGGCGGGGGCCCGCCCATGTCCTGGCTGGTGTCCATGGGCTCGGCGTGCGACGGCGCCACGCCGAAGTACCGGTCTGGAATCAAAAACGGGGTGCTGTCTGCGGATTCGAACCCGGGCGCGCGACACTGCGCGTTCAAGCCGAGACTCTGTTGTCCGATTTCGCTGCGCGCACTTCTCTCTTGCCCCGCCGCACAGTGGATTTGCCAGAAGACCGGTGGAGGCGGCCGAAACTCTAGACGCGTTTTGAGCTACAGAGTCGCTACACAGGCCTCGAACCGAACGTGTGACCCCACCAATGTATTCCTCGTTCGGAGAGCAATCCATTGGTGGGGTCACACGTTCGGTTCGAGTCCCATTCAGCGACTCTGGAGCTGAAAACGCGTCCGGGGTTTTGTCCGCCCCCACCGGTTCTCTGGTCCACTGTGAGTGCGAGCGAGACAGAGCGAGGAGTGCGGATGGCTTACCGTCGTCCATGAGGCTTTGCTGCGACGGCTGGTCGCCGGCCACCCCGGCGGGCAGCAGCGGCGCCATCATGCCGTACTCCTCGTCCAGGCCGATGAAGGCCGTGGGCGCGGCGGGGTTCCACCGCGTGGGCGGCGCGCCAGGCCCGCTCAGCGAGACGGGCGCCCGCGCCGGGGGCGCCGGGCCGCAGCCCCGAACCGCCGAGGCCGCCGCCCAGGCCGGCGCCCAGGTTGACGGCGTTCCGCGACACGCCGGGCGACGACACCAGCAGGCTCAGGTTGGACGCGCTCACCATGCCGCCCACCGACGACGCCGCCGACATGGGCGGGTAGCTGAAGATCTGCGGCCGGAAATCGGAATTGAGATTTTAATTGTTTTCACAGGGGCGGCGGAGAAAAAGCGCTCAAGGCCGAAAAGGGGGCAGAAAGTGCCACAGAGTCGAAAGGGTTGCCACTTCAGCCTGACGACGAGTCTGGGAATGAAGAGGGCGGGCTGAGGCTGGCAACCCTTCGAACGCCGGGAGACCCACCTGCGGGGGCTGGTGTATGTGGCTGAAGGTGTACTCGCTCCGCACGGCGAAGGGGCTCGACACCACGGAGCGGGACTGCGGGTCCTGCGACGGCGACACCGCGCCCGACCGCCCCCGGGGCGAGTCTGGGCCCATGGGGGGCGAGTGGGGGCCCACTGGCGGGGGCGTGTGGGGCCCGGGCGGCAGCTCGCCTGCCGGAGAAACACCAAGTCAGTACAGAGTGGCGGCCCACAGTGGACCTGCAGACTGGTGGCGGCGGTCAATCCCGAACGCGTTTTGAGCTCCGAAGTCGCTAAATGGGACTCGAACCGAGCGTGCGTGTGACCCCACCAACGGATTCCTCGTTCGGAGAGCAATCCATTGGTGGGGTCACACGTTCGGTTCGAGTCGCATTTAGCGACTCTGGAGCTCAAACCGCGTCCGGGATTT
Organism: Thrips palmi; assembly: GCF_012932325.1. NCBI lineage: Eukaryota > Metazoa > Arthropoda > Insecta > Thysanoptera > Thripidae > Thrips > Thrips palmi. The sequence goes on from NW_023144627.1 coordinate 6,947,924, forward strand.
TGGCCGCTGCCACCGGTCTTCTGGCCCACTGTGCGCGTGGCTGGCACGTAGATGACGTGTTCGGCGCGTACCTGAGGACCCCGTCGACCGGATGATAGCCACGGGCCTGGCCATCGGGGGCGGCGGGGGAGGGGGGAGCATGGAGCTGGTGTAGTACTGCGGTAGTCTGGTGGGGCTTCGACCGCTGCTCACCTGCGGAAGCAAACAAAACCAAATAAGCGTATGCTCGACCAAACCTCTCCTTCCTGGAGTTCGCAGATTGATTCGTTTTCATCGCTCTGTCTCCCTCGCGCTAATGGGGTGTCCCGCACAGTTTAGACGCGTTTTGAGCTCCAGAGTCGCTGGATGGGACTCAAACTGAACGTATGACCCCACCAATGGATTGCTCTCCCAACGAGGAGTCCATTGGTGGGGTCACACGTTCAGCTCGAGTCCTGCTTAGCGACTCTGTAGCTCAAAACGCGGTTTGAGTTTTGGCCGCCTCTTCGGGTCTTCTGGCCCACTGTGCGACTGCCTACCTGCTGGCCAGTGTCTCCCTCCTGGTTGCACACGAATGTGACGAAGTCGGTGAGGGTGGTGTCGTGCCCGTTCTCGGGGTACTTGGGGCTCTGCTGCTGCTGCTGCTGCTGCTGCTGGTTGGGGTCGGGGTGGTGGCCGGGGTGCACGTGGGAGTAGTAGCTGGGGGTGTGCTGCAGCGCCACGGAACCGTGCGGCGAAGGGAGACCTGGAACACAACACCGCGAAGCCGCGTCAGTTTGCCCGTCTTTATTTCGAAGCCGCGACGGTACGCACAGTGGGCCAGAAGACCGGTGGAGGCGGCCAAAATCCCGAACGCGTTTCGAGCTCCGGAGTCGCTAACTGGGACTCGAACCGAACGTGTGACCCTACCAATGGATTTGCTCTCCGAACGAGCAATCCATCGGTGGGGTCACACGTTCGGTTCGAGTCCTGTATGGCGACTCCGGAGCGCAAAACGCGTCCAGGATTTCGACCGCCTCTTCTGGCCCACAGTGCGATACAGTGTGAATGGTTAATGAGTTAGTCCGGACAACCACAGGTGTTCCCCGAGCATGCATCGCCATACAAGAAAGCACTACGCAAGCGTTCGCCACAAAAGCACCACCACCAAAGACACCTTCAAAGCATTGCTGTTGGGGACCTCACCTTCGGCCTTCGATGACAATTACTTGCAGCCCACAACGGAGCAGTGAGAAACCCAACCACACCGTCACCAATACTCACCCGAAAGGGAAGTTTGACAAACTGGAAATATTTAGGTGTTTTCCTAAATGCAGCCTTGGCCATCTCAGCGAACCTCCACCAGCAAGCACAACCCAGTGAGAGAGAAACGATCGTGCGACAACGAATTTGCGCAGAACAATGAGTGCTTTGACGGGTGCCCTGCCTCCACCCCGATGACCTTGACGAAGGCCTCGGTGACCTTGACGGCCTTGACCAAGGCCTTGATGACGTACCGTCGCGGCGAGACGCCAGCCGGCTTTTCAGGGACTTCCCCGACGCCTGCATCTGCAGATGGGGCGACGAGCCCGAGGGACCGCCTGCAAACACTGGCCGTCAGCGAAAAGAAAAACAAAAACACACAGGGGGCAGGGCGAGTTGTTTGTTTTAATTGGCACGCAAAACTTTGTTATTCGGTCAGGCCGGGGGGCGAACTACAGCACACACTATTTAAACGGCCATTAACGCTGCAGTCTTAATGGGTTTCGTCTACCATGGCGTGGCATGGGCAAAACGTAGCGTGCTTGTCTCGAGGGCGTTCGCTACGCAGTCAACACATGCTCGACTACAGTACGAGTGCTTCTCTCTCAGAAAGCTCAAATCAAATCGACTGAAATTTGGTTGCTCTTCGTGTAGAAGTTGATTCAAGCAAGGGAGTGGTTTCGAATGAAAAAAAACTAGTCAAAATGACAAAAACTAAAAGTTTCAGTTCACAGTGCATTGTTCTAAAATTTCGAAATTGGAAGCTACACGCTTAAGACCTTACCAAGTATTTTGAGCATATGCACGGTACAAACTATTTACACTGAAATTCAAAGGGTGAGACATCTGACCGATTTTCGGTGATACAAAAAGTATGACCGAAAAAACGGTCATACATAAATGTATGACCGAAAAACGGTCATACTTAAATGTATGACCAAAAAAAGGTCAGACATCAGCGAGACTGGCTATTGTTTAGCTTGGGGATATATCAGCATTTACCCGTGATACACTATAAAGTATGACCGTTTTTCGGTCATAACAAGTATTTTTTCGGTCATAACGGGATGACCGTTTTCGGTCATACATCGAAGTATGACCCTTTTTCGGTCGTACATTTCAGTAAGACCGTTTAAGCGGTCAAAAGTATGACCTTTCTATTTTCAGTGTAGTGTCATTACGAAGAAATTGTTCGTAAATTACGAAGGATTTTTTCTCTGCACGGTACCTGGTTTTCCCAGGAGCCCCCTGGAAATCGCCTATGTCTTTGCCATAGGCTTCATGGGAAAACCAGGTACCGTTTTACCGTGTGTGAGCTTACCTATGCATGCTCAAAATACTTTGCTGACAAGCTCCTTTTCATTCTAAGTCCTGAAATAGTTTGCAAGGTGGGAGATGGGTGGACTCACCAAGTGCTGTATGGTCCACGTCGGAGTGCCACGAGGTTTGCGACGACAGCGAGGCGGGGCTCTGCGAGTAGTAGGTGGTGACCTCCTGGGGCTTGTCCCGGCTGGGGGCCGAGCCTGCGCCGCCCCCAGGCCCCGCCCCCGCGCCCGGCCCCGCCCCCAGCTCCAGGTCGTCCTGCGACGAGAGCCGTCTGAGCCGCTTGGTGCGCGGCTCTCCGGGGCTCTGCGAACTTCTCGGCAGCGACAGTGGACCTGCGGGAGTCAGCAGCGCGTCAGCAGGCTCGCTCAGGACACGCCGTGCTCCGTCTCGCTCGCACTGGCCGGCCGGCCCGTCGGGGGGCGAGAGTGACAGAGCGACGAACGCTGCAAAAGGGTTCATCTCCACTTTCCCTTTCTTCACACGGGCTAATGCGTTTCCTAATCACCGAGAGGGATCAAGAAAGGGACAGTTTTTGTCTCCTTGACGTAGGGTATTAAAGTTTCACACCATTTTTCTTCTCCACAGTCTTCACAAAAAAAAAATCAAGTAGAAAATATAATTTTTCGAAGATCGGAGGCAATTTTTCCCCGAAAAGCTCATTGATTATTGACAATTTTTTTAAAAAAATTTTAACAGTGTGTACTTACTGTACGCGACGGTGGGCATGATGGGCGCGTGGTCGGGCGCGGGCGGCGTGTAGCTCGAGCAGTAGTAGCTGGGGTTCTCCATCTTGATGCTGTTGACCGGGGGCGCCATCCCGTTGTGGCCGTGTATGATCGAAGCTGCAACACCAGTGCGGGCATTACAGCACACCACCCCTTCAACCTTCGTTCGTTTACAAAAAATTAGCAAAAAATAATTGTGGTCTGTCACGGAAGTAGGCAAAATTTCCAACGATGCACTGGTGTCGAAAGGGTTGCCAACCTCAGCCTAACATCTTAAAAAATTGGAAGGCAGGCTGAGGTTGGCAACCCTTTCGACACTGGTCCAGTGTGGGATTTTTTGTCTGCTTGTGTGGCAGCACTGCAAGTGCAGAATTTATCCGCGAATTCTAGTGCTACACTGCTGGAGCGCGCCTGGCGGGTAGGCAGGCCCGCGACGCACAGCGGTGTAGCGGGCTTGCCTACCCGGTCGTCGTTGGGCGCCATAGGTAGGCAATCCGACGCACTGCGCTGTGCAACGGGACGGCCCGACACCGCTTCGCAGGCGGCGCACAGTGGGCCAGAAGACCGGTGGCGGCGGTCAGAACTCTAGACGCGTTTTGAGCTCCAGAGTCGCTAAATGGGACACGAACCGAGCGTGTGACCCCACCAATGGATTGCTCTCCGAACGAGGAATCCATTGGTGGGGTCACACGTTCGTTTTGAGCCCAGTATAGCGACTCTGGAGCTCAAAACGCATCTGGAGTTTTGTCCCTTTTGATTACTGGCCACCCTTGCGGTCCAAGACTCAGCCAGTCTCTCATGATGCATAGTTCCTTCTCCTTTCCACGCGACAAAAGTTGCCGAATAAACTTGGACGTCGCTGCTATGTCCAGTTCTCTGTCTCACTCGCACTCCCAGACGACCGCTGTCTGTCTCACTCGCACTCGCAGGCGGGGTGCCGTGGCCGTCCGGCGAGATAAATCAGTGTTATTTACACTCTAACAATACTTTTATATGTAAAACCAGATTTTTTTTCTCGCCTTTTTTTCTGGCAGCTCGACGCGGAGAAGAACAAGTGAAAAGACAAATGTTTTAATTAGCACTACAGCATCGGAGGGCCGAGGGCGGCCGAGGGGAGGGCGAGAAGAGGGGGCCGAATCGCCGATACAGTATTTGCAACTAACTCGCAAACAATCCAATAAAAACTTGTAGATCTATCGTCCGGGGACGCGGCGAGCGGGCGAGAGAGAGAGAGAGAGAGAGAGAGAGAGAGAGAGAGAGAGAGAGAGAGAGAGAGAGAGAGAGAGAGAGAGAGAGAGAGAGAGAGAGAGAGAGAGAGAGAGAGAGAGAGAGCCACTCGGCGGCAACGCGGCAACTTCGACAGTCGTAAATTCATTGCGTTATGCAAAGTGGCAGAAAAGTTGGCGGAATCGCTTTTAAATGCTTTATTTCTCCGCTGCTCTTCTCCTTTGTCCCCGAAGCGCTCTCGACCCGGAATTCGGCGCGAGAAAAAAAGAGCGGCGGGAACTTTGAAACGGCACTTTCGATGTTATCTCGGTGCAGTATTTCGCGGCCCGACGGGAAGCACCTGTGCGGACAGACGAACAGGTGGGGAGGGGAGCTAGACTCGGCCGCCCGAACGAGAGGGCTTCGCGGAGCAGCAAGGCGCGTCATAGGCTGGGCGCACAGTGGGCCAGAAGACCGGTGGGGGCGGCCAAACCTCCAGACGCGTTTTGAGCTCCACAGTCGCTAAGCAGGACTCGAACTGAACGTGTGACCCCACCAATGGACTGCTATCCGAACGAGGAACCCATTGGTGGGGTCACGCGGTCGATTCCTGTCCCATTTAGCGTCTAGAGTTTCGACCGCCTCCATCGGTCCTCTGACCCACTGTGCAATTTCCGAAGCCACTTTTCGAACACGGCAGCGAGACCTGGTTAACGCAACACACCACGCGTTAGTCGAAAGCGCAGGAAAACAGAAGCAAGACGGCCTCAAGGGAAACGGACTTCGAGACCCAAAAATTCGTGTTATTTATCATGCCTTCTTTTTTTTCACCGCACTCGTCTTACGCCCCACCCCTCTCTCTGTGTTCACACCATTTACGGAAGCGGAGGAAGCCGGGGCATCAGCAAAATCTGGCGAGGCGGGGGGGGGCGGGGCGGGGGGGGGGGCGGGGCGGGGCGGGGGGGGGGGGCGGGGGTTTTTTCTCGGGCGTCGCTTATGTGAAATCCATGCGCCTCCCGGAGCCCCGGTGGCAGGGGGGGGGGGGCATTTGCCTTTTCGGCGTTAATGGGACCGCGCGGGGGTGGGGGTAGGGGAGGGGATGGGGGGGGGGGGGAGGGGAGGGGGAGAGGAGAGGGGAAGGGGAGCCGGAGGTGCAGGCCACCCCGTTCGTCATCCATTGCACACACGGCATCGCCGACGGACACACACACACACGCACACACACTCCTTGTGTAATCGGCCTTCTGCCTTTTTACAGTGGCGGTCGCGGCCCTTTTTGAAACGGTCACGGCGGCGTGCGCGTCGCGACCGCGCCGCGTGCATCTGCTCGAGCGCGTGCCGGGCGTGCGTAGCTTGCGCAGCGTGCGGGGCACGGGAAAGCGTGGGGCCACGCCCAAAAACACAGAAAAAACACACCCCAACAAAACAAACCCCCACACACACACACACTCACACGCTCACACACCTGCTGCATAACCATGTCATGGTACGTGCCCTTGTTTTTTTGTGATAGTTTTTTTTTAGATTTTTTAGGTTTTTAGGTTTTTTAAAAGGTTTTTAGGATTTTTAGGTGTTAAGGTTTTTTGAGGGTAATATGATTTTTAGGTATTTGGCATTTTAAGGATTTAAGGCTTTCTAATGTTTTAAATTTTTTTTTCAAGACTTTAAGGTGTGTGAGATTTTAAGGATTTTTAGGGTTTTTAGGATTTTAAGGTCTTTAGGATTTTCATGTTTTGACTGGTGGCGGGATTCGAACCCGCGGCCGGCGGAACAGCTGAGTGGGAGGGAGGGCTCCGGACGGCCTTCACCCTCGTCTGGCTCACTTGGCACGGCCCTGCGCGGGGCGTGCGGGGCGTGCGGGGCGTGCGGGGCGCGGCCCCACCCCGCGTCCGTGGCCCACCGCCAGCGCCACGCCAGTGTGCTGCCGGCAGACGCTTTTCGGTGAAACCGCGCGCCCCGCTTTCGAGGGAAGGAATCTCTCCGCAAACGGAAGTCTACACACATCTAAATTCAAGCTGGTTCCGCACCCCCTCCGCCTCGCTCCCAACTCTCAAGAATTTTCACAAGCTTCAACGTATGATGGGGTTGCAAAGCGATTCATAATCCCCACGGAGGAGCTTTTCTGGGAGGGGCGCACAGTGGGCCAGAAGACCGGTGGAGGCGGCCAAAACTCTAGACGCGTTTTGAGCTGCAGAGTCGCTAAACGGGACTCGAACCGAACGTGTGACCCCACCAATGGATTCCTCGTTCGGAGAGCAATCCATTGGTGGGGTCACACGTTCGGTTCGAGTCCCGTTTAGCGACTCTGGAGCTCAAAACGCGTCCAGAGGTTTTGGATGCAAGTTAAGGGGTCCGCCACAGCTCTGCAGCTTGCTAGTGTTTCACCAAAAATTAGACGGCTCTCAAATCAGCGACCTCGCGAGACTGTAAGTGAATTGGGACTCTCTGATGGGCTCAGAACCACTCTCTAGCTTAGTCGCGGGGCGCGGGAAGGTGGCCAGGTAGCTGCGCCCCCCTCGGGAATGAGCGAAAGCTTTTCAACAGCGTTCACCAATTTGGAGCGAAATCCCGTGCCGAAACAGCGGCACATTTACGATAGTCTAAAAGTGAGGCACCGAGACAAACGCCGACGAAAGGAAGACGCACAACTCCAGCTGACTGACGCCGAGAGTCGATTTCGTCGCTCTGTCCCTCTCGCACCCACACGGGACGCCCCGCGAGTGCGAGAGAGACAGAGCGATGAAATCGACTCTCGGAATCGGTCTGCGGATGAAGTGCGAGAAGCGAGAGCCACTTCCAGTGTCGACGCGTGCCACAGGTGCAGGCCGCTGAGCTAGCGCCCCATTGGTCGAAATAACAACTAGTCTCATAGAGTGGGTTCGGAGCTCACCTTTGGACAGCCGCCACAGTTCTTTGGAGGAGAATACGCCGGTGGCTAAGATGGTATTATTGCAGACCACTCCGTTGTACGGATTGTGGGGGTACCCTGCGAACAGACAAAGGCTATCTTCAGTCTTGAGCCTAAACAAGGCAGTGCGTGTCTGAGGAACAGAGACAACACCCACTGGGAGGCGAGAAGAAGAAGAAGAAGGAGGAGGAGAGGACATCGGGGATGCTCTAGTATATTGCGTAGTGCCTTTTATAGGCTGGGGCCATCCCCTCTGCCCTACATTTGATTGATGTTGTTGTTGTTGCTGTGTGGTTCAGAATTGCAAATGGACCGGCGCGGCTATAGAGAGCTGTCGGTCTAAGGGAGGCGGTCCGGGGTTGTCCCGCGTCAGACGTCAGGCGGTGTTTACCAAGCCAGCGAGGTATCTCAAAACGCATTTCCGATCCGTGTTGCCCCACCAAATAAACGAGAGTCGCCTTCCAGGCCTCAGCTGCACACTCGCAGAGCTTTCTAGGGCACTGAGGGTGGTTCCGAGAGAGAAGAGAGAGAGAGAGAGAGAGGAGAGAGAGAGAGAGAGAGAGAGAGAGAGAGGGGGGCATTTCTTCTCCCCGCTGCACCGATGTCTCGCGTGTTGTTGCGAGACGTCGCGCTACGACCCCGCGCAATTTCATCTCATCGGACAAATTAGCATATTTATTAACGCATCGGAGGCCTCGTCTCTCTCTCTCTCTCTCTCTCTCTCTCTCTCTCTCTCTCGATACCGAGGGGACCGAAGGGGACGGACATAAATTGATAAGGAACTATCTACGAGTGTGGCGGCGAGGACACTGCGCGGCCCCAAGTAGTTTCGTTGAATGAATCAAGAAGACGCGCATCGCGGAAACCTCCCAAGTCGAACAAATGTCCAATGCCTCGTGACAACGGAGAAATCAGTCGTAAACTTGACTCGGCCGATGCGCATTTGCCAGAGCATCGAATCAGTTAGGTCCACTCCAGCTAATCTTTGACGGAAAAACACTCCAGCTAATCTTTGACACGGTGTCTCGGTGTAAACTTCATTCATATGAGTACGATTGAATACGAATCATGATTTTAACCATCTTCGCAAAAGTGCACGTGTGTTCGAAGATGTTTAAAAACGGTCCTCCATCGGCCAGACGTTGGTTCAAAGCGATCCCCCCTTAGATTAGAGGGCGGATGGCGAAAGGCGTCGAAGGCGTTGGTGTACATAAAGCAAAGGGTAGGACTGGCAGTGAGAAACGCGCATCCAGGGGACGCGCCACCCCGCCAGCCATTCCCTCGCTGTGTTGTTGAATCCTCTGCAAGATTTGTACAAGCTCTTTCCACGGAGCGGGGGGAGGGGGAGGGGAGAGAGAGAGAGAGAGAGAGAGAGAGAGAGAGAGAGAGAGAGAGAGAGAGAGAGAGAGAGAGAGAGAGAGAGAGAGAGAGAGAACCGGCGGAGTGGGAAAGGGGCGTGTGTGTAAATAACAGCAAAGGTTGCTCCCCACGCGTCAAGGAGCCTTAACTTTGCCTCTGTACAATGTTTCCACATAAGAAGGTGAAATTTCCAACAGTGCACCAGAGTCGAAAGGGTAGCAAACGTCAGCCTGGCTTCTTAACAACTTCCCGAATGCACAGCCCAGATATTGCCTAGTAGGCAGGCTGAGGTTGGCAACCCTTCGACACTGAGCAATCCACTGGTGGGGTCACACGTTCGGTTCGAGTCCCATTCAGCGAGTCTGGCGCTCAAAACGCGTCTAGAGTTTAGTCCGCCTCCACCGGTCTTCTGGCCCACTGTGGTACAGCCTCCACCAAAAGTAAGAGGGGCTCGCGCAAGCCTCCGGGACACACGGCGCCGAGACGCCCCCGATATCGCTCCAGAGATTCCAGCCAGCCTTCCAGCCGCTCCAGAACGGCCCGTCTCCGTTAAGTAGCGGAAGGAGTTGGTGTAAATCTTGAAGCCCAGGAGGCGGCGCCCATGCGCTATTACCCCCGTTCCCGTCTGTCCGTCCGTCTGCCCGTTCGTCTGCCCGTCCGTCTGTCGGTCCGCGACGCGTGGCGGGCACGCGAGCATCCAACGGGAACGCTGCCGCGCCTCATTTAAATTTTTGCCGCGAAGGAAACGAACGACGAGATGATGATGGCGCGGCCCGCGCGGGTAGCAGGTGGCCCGTGCGCCAACGTCGCGCTGAGCTACGCACAGTGGGCCAGAAGACCGGCGGAGGCGGTCGAAACCCCGGACGCGTTTTGAGCTCCAGAGTCGCTAAACAGGACTCGAACCGAACGTGTGACCCCACCAATGGATTGCTCTCCGAACGAGGAATCCATTGGTGGGGTCACACGTTCGGTTCGAGTTCCATTTAGCGACTCTGGAGCTCAAAACGCGTCCGGGGTTCGCCTCCACCGGTCTTCTGGCCCACTGTGCTGTCCCTACGTCGCGGCGAGCTAACCTACCCTCGGTCGGTGCGAACCCTACCCGCCCAACCTGTCCAAACTGCGTGCGGCAGAGGCCCTATCGGCTTTATAAATAGCCGGTAGGCCGGCCTAGCGGAGGGGAGTGTCCTCGTAAAAGACGTTCAATCGTAAAGCCACCCTAATGCGATCAGCTTTTAGCGTCCATTTAAATTTGGGCCAGCCTTGCAGTGGAGCTGCGTGCCCCATTTTCAGCGGTTATTGCGAGTGCCCGGGTATTTTCGTATTTTCGGGCCCACCCCCATGTTCGCGCCGTAAACACATTCTACAACGAAATATTGTTTAAATTATAAAGAAAACAGTTTGTGGGCGTTGTGACAGTGCGCCCTCCCTCGTCAGTCCGTGGCCGTGCTGCGGCAGCGCGGTGAAGGCTGCCTCGCTGTCTCACTCTTCCTCATAACCCGACGCCCCCCCCTCCCCCTCCCCTTCTCTCTCGAACCCTTTCACTCAATCCGCCACCGACCGACACCTCTGGCGTTGCAGGCGTGTCCAACCGCGTGTCTAGCCGGCCAGTCCAATCTAGTCACTCGGAAGCTGTCTTCAGCACAAAAATAAATAAATAAAAAAATGACATTTTTTTTTCGAAAAATAAAACAACGAATTCAGCCACTAAGACGGGAAAGCTATCTTAGTATGTAAAGAAAAGATTATTTTTTAGGGGTTCCCAAGAACCCCTATTGTCCGAGGTCCGTGGATTCCCCCCCCCCCCTCTCCGATTTTCAAATTAACTGCGCTAAAGTATTTCAACCATAGAAAAAACGAAAATTTCAATTTTTTTCGAAAATTCATCGTGGAAATTTTCCGTAAACTAGAAAAACATAAATTTGCAACAATCGAAAACGAGAACCGTTAATGATATGAAAAAATGGTTCAAATAAAAAATGTGCCACTCCTCAAAACTAAACCTCCTGGCTCATCAAAGTAACAAGAAATCGTCTGTGTTCTGAGCAAATGGTTAAAACATAAAAAAAAAATCTCCATGGCAACGACATGGTCCCATCGTACCACCCGTCAAAATTCAAAGTCGCCGATAAAGAGAAATCAAAACGCCGTGAAATTCGAAAATGCTAATGCTAACGCATTGCTCGGTGTCCCGACGTTGGAACATCTTTCAAGTCTGTCACTAGTAAAAAGTTCGTAGCAGAAACGACGCATCAAATTAATTTTCGTGGGTTGGCACCAATTTGCTTGCCGTCTGCGCCCTTTCGAAAATCGCGAGGCTGAAAAAACGAGTAGGCGCGCATTGAAACTGCCCCTCCATTGTTGCTGAGGTTGGATTGTTTGGCAAGCTTTTAAAGGCTGCGGTTGTCTTGTCATGTTTTCCTCAATTCTGTGGAACAGTTCTTACTCACAACGTAAAAACAGCACCATGGTTGGTTTGACAAACTTTATAAACTCGGGAGGGGTGATTTCGGAACGCGGGTGACTTTCGTTTGGCGAACATGAGCACTGTAAGTCGCGAGATGGAGTGAGGTGGTCATGGTGTTAACTGAATCAGGTCTGACCAGAACTCTTTTCTATTGGTTAGTTTGAATTTAGCGCATGCGCACTTTGAAATTTTTAAATTTTCTCATAGTCATTGAACAGTTGGCACTGGCACGGTCCAATACATGGCTATTTCAAAATAGCCAAATGTGAAAATGGGAACACCTTGCAATGCGATTAGCATTGGAATTTTTTTTGTAAAACGAGTTTAGTTACTTTGACAAAATAGCTGTCTTCAGCACAAAATAATTTATATTAAAAATTTTATTTTACAAGACTTCGAAAAATATGGTACTGCCCAAAACCACACGTCCGCAGATGAATGATGAGTCGGGCGGCGAGGCCTCTCTGAGCACTTGTCTCCGAGAACACTAACAAGAAAGCCTGCGATTCCTCACGGCCCACTGTGCGGCTGTGTCATTGAGACCACGTGGACCCGAGGGACCCGAGGGACGGCCGCGCTCTAAAAATACCCGTGCCTTCCAAGTTCACTCGGCAACGCACGTCCAAATGAGAACTGTCAGGTGAGAACAAAAATACAGAGTGGTGCAAAGGGACGCGGCCGTACCCGCCCCGCCCCGCCACGCCCCGCCCCGCCCCGCCACGCCCCGCCCCGCCACGCCGGGGCGGAACATCTGACGGAGGTGCTAGGACGTGCGTATATTTAGAGATTCCTGAAATAGCTGTCACAGTTGTCCTGACGTCAGCCGGCCTCGACAGCCGGGCCGGCATAGGACGGGCTACGTGCATAGAGCAAATGAAAACAACAAACTCGCGAGGGACGCGCCTCGCCCGCCCTTTTTTATCGCGCGTCCTTTTTTATCAATTCCGACGACCGGACGACCAACTTAAAGCGTATCCGTGCCAAATCACATAACGGTCAAATTCAACGGGGGGGCTGCCAAAATTTTTCCAAGTTTTAATCATATTGGAAAATAAAGTTTAAGAACTGCAACTTTTAGAGAACCGTTCAGCGGACGCTGACCAACCAGAAGATGCATACTAAAGACTGGAGCGCAATCGCTATCTTCTTTTTCTCCGAAGGTAGCCCTCATATCTTTGAGACGCCCGACCACCCCGCCCTTGTCGCGTTTGACATCTTCATCCAAGTTATTAAATTTCGAGCCCGCCGGCGGTGGGACTCGAACCCGGGACAGCCCCGCGGGGCCCACGAGTCGCTCTATCTGCGCGACGGTGTTGTGGTCAGTGGTTAGCTCGCGGCACGTTGGCAGCACTGTAATTGGTGCCTCTCTCTCTCTCTCTCTCTCTCTCTCTCTCTCTCTCTCTCTCTCCCTGCGCCACGCGCTGCCCCCGCCGTTAAGGCGAAGGAGAGCGCTTTTGGCAAGACGCTCGCTGGACTGAAAACGAAAATGGCACTTCGCGCGTGCTGTGCAAGCGAGTGCAAGAGAGCGCGCAAGCGCCCGAGTTGTGGCGGCAAAAGTTTCAATCATCGCACTTTAGCGGTCACAGAGTAACACATTTTCCCTGCATGAAAGAAAAAAGGACTTTGAAGTGCGTGCTTCAAAATGTGAAAGAAGACCTCTCAAGAAGGTTTGGGAACAAAACTAAAAAATACTATTCCGAGACTTGTTTTTAACAGTGAGCGAAGTCTGCAATGCGTCGGTGTTACACGCACCTTATACCAATAGCTCGGAACAGCACAACACATCCATATCACTGCAAGAGACTCGCTAACCTTCGCGCTCGCGATGTCCACCACGGACAGGCCGCCTAGACGCGCCACGCGCGCACCTCCGCGTCCACGAGCGACCGTGCTGTGCGAATGGTTGCAGCAGCAACACATTTTCCAGCGGTATTAATGCTTTTTTTAATGTTTGTGAGCCGTACGGCTTCAATCCATTGGTACAAAA
>NW_023144627.1:6961619-7066619 GCF_012932325.1 Thrips palmi
TGTTTTTTTTTTCGAGTGTAGGTTTCTCTAGGACGGCACTGGAACTGCGGCGCTGGAGACCAGAGCGCATTGAGGCCGATGCTCTTCGGAACGGCCTTCCCTTTCATGTTCGACCATAGAACGCACACACACGCACACACACGCACACACGCACACACACACACGCACACACACACACCCCACGCACACACACGCGCGCACACACACACACACACACACACACACGCACGCACACGAATACAACATCTTTTTATTCGCGGATCTATACAGTCCCATCCTATCGCTTATAAATAACAGTGTGGGGGTCGCGTTCACGTCGCGCAGTACGCCGCCAGAAAAAAAAATACAACAGCAAAAAAAAAAAAAACATCGCCTGAGTGGCGCGAAATTTACTTTTTTTCGTGCGGTGAGCAGGACTTGTGCCATGCAATGTTGAGTACACACACAGGACAGTGTGGTGGAAAACAGAGCAGATTAAGGGAAGGTTAGTGCAAAGTCTGAGGCAAAACCCAAGCAAAGGTCTCGACTATTTATTATTCAGATCACAGTGTGGTGCCGTGAAGGCCGCGTGGGCCTATGCGTCCTTCAAAGGAGCGAGGACCCTACACCAGTGGTTCTAAACCTTAGGGTCGCGACCCCAAGTGGGGTCGCGAAAAAATTTTAAGCACACTAAATTACTATGTAGGTTTTTCTGCGCGCTAATGCACGAAATTATACATGCACTTCGTAACGCACGAATTTGTGCGCGAAAATGCACGATTTCGTGCGCAAGTATGCAGGAAATCGTGAATTGTCGCGCACAAATTCGTGCGTTAGGAAGTGCATGTATAATTTCGTGCATTAGCGCGCAGAAAAACCTACATAGTAATTTAGTGTGAGGGGTCGCGGCGAGGTAGCTGGGGTCGTGTTTTGGGCCGATTTTAAGCAGCCACTGCTTCTGATCCGAGGCGGTATGTCGTCCTCCTTCAACGGGCAATTGGTCTTTGGACCTTCCTTTAGCATGCCTTTGTTACGGAGTGCGATTATCGGCCTTAGTTTGGGAGCAGTATTGTCTCAAAGTGGATCAAAATGGCATGCAAAGGCATTTTTTACTGTTTTCATCAACTTTGAGACAATACTGCTCCCAAACTAAGACCGATAATCACACTCCGTAACAAAGGCATGCTAAAGGAAGGTCCAAAGACCAATTGCCCGTTGAAGGAGGACGAGATACCGCCTCGGATCAGACGCAGTGGCTGCTTAAAATCGACCCAAAACATGATTTTTCAAAGACATATCTGAGCGTTTTGGGCAACTTTGAGACAATACTGCTCCCAAACTAAGACTGATAATCGCACTCCGTAACAGAGGCATGCTAAAGGAAGGTCCAAAGACCAATTGCCCGTTGAGGGAGCAAAATGCCCGCCTCGGATCAGACGCAGTGGCATGCTAAAGGAGGGGTTCCGTGGGGTCGCGAAACTTTTCCTGGGGGTCGCGGAAATTTTTGGCTACAAATTTGGGGTCGCGAGCCGAGAAAGGTTGAGAACCGCTGCCCTACACCAGTGGTTCTCAACCTTAGGGTCGCGACCCCAAGTGGGGTCGCGAAAAAATTTTAAGGGGTCGCGGCGAGGTAGCTAGGATCGTGTTTTGGGCCGATTTTAAGCAGCCACTGCGTCTGATCCGAGGCGGGCATTTTGCTCCCTCAACCGGCAATTGGTCTTTGAACCTTCCTTTAGCATTCATTTGTTACGGAGTGTGATTATCAGTCTTAGTTTGGGAGCAGTATTGTCTCAAAGTTGGCCGAAACGCTCAGAAATGTCTTTGAAAAATCGTTGTGCCTGTTTTGGTCAACTTTGAGACAATACTGCTCCCAAACTAAGACTGATAATCGCATTCCGTAACAGAGGCATGCTAAAGGAAGGTCCAAGGAACAATTGCCCGTTGAGGGAGCAAAATGCCCGCCTTGGATCAGACGCAGTGGCTGCTTAAAATCGACCCAAAACATGATTTTTTAAAGACATTTCTGAGCGTTTTGGCCAACTTTGAGACAATACTGCTCCCAAACTAAGACTGATAATCGCACTCCGTAACAGAGGCATGCTAAAGGAAGGTCCAAAGACCAATTGCCCGTTGAGGGAGCAAAATGCCCGCCTTGGATCAGACGCAGTGGCTGCTTAAAATCGACCCAAAACATGATTTTTTAAAGACATTTCTGAGCGTTTTGGCCAACTTTGAGACAATACTGCTCCCAAACTAAGACTGATAATCGCACTCCGTAACAGAGGCATGCTAAATGAAGGTCCAAAGACCAATTGCCCGTTGAGGGAGCAAAATGCCCGCCTCGGATCAGACGCAGTGGCATGCTAAAGGAGGGGTCCAGTGGGGTCGCGAAACTTTTCCTGGGGGTCGCGGAAATTTTTGGCTACAAATTTGGGGTCGCGAGCCGAGAAAGGTTGAGAACCGCTGCCCTACACAGTAAAATTGATGTCCAAAGGCCACAGGGGCTGTACTTTTCTTACCCTACATTTCCCTCGCATACTTGCCCCTATCCCGTCAGACTTGTGGAGCCAGAGCCCACACTGCAGACCGGAATCGACACAAACATCGAAACGAGGAAAAGTGTCCCAGACCGAGTGCATGCAGGACGAACCCCGGATTAATCCCCCAGAAAAGGATTCGGAACGCTAGACTAAGCCGGCCGCGACGGACGTCGCGACACTCGACAATTACTCTAATTAAAACATTCGCTTTAATTCGTGGGACGAATGCGCCGGGCGAGAAGGCGCGACGCTTCTTTCCCTTTTTACTTTCATTTGCAGGCAATCACATAATTGCAGTCAGATTTATTGCTTATGAGCGCTTTTCACAGTTTCAGATGCCAGGTCCGCCATGGTGGCAGTCAGTCCTCTGAGTGGATGAGAGTGAGAATCTTGACCGTGCAATTAATTTCGCCTCCAAAGTATGTTCCACATTTCATCGCTTTATTCGATTAGGCTGCAAAGTTTTTGGGCCGCGCGCGTTTTAAACATGGCCGAGCGGAGACACTGCTAATTGTGGAAGAATTCTCCTCGGCGACGTCTGCAGTTTTCAAATTTGTCACTCTGGACAAGCACACAGTTTTCATCCCTCAGAGTGCACGCCAGAAGACCAGTGGAGGCGGCCAAGACTCTAGACGCGTTTTAAACTCCAACATCGAACAAAAATTTTCTAAAAAAAAAAGGAAACCGCAATTTTTTTTAAATTCAAGAAGTCACTTATATGAGTGTGTTTCCCATCCCAGCGAAATTTGAAGCAGTGCGTTTTCCAGTGTAGCTTTCCGAGCAGCCCACCTTCAGCGGCACCACTTTCTTCTTTCTACCCCTGCGCGAGTAGCATAACTCTAAACTGCTCTCTGGAGGCGGAGAGAGAGGAGGGGGGGGGGGACGACGGCAGCACGGCTATTAGGTGGCGCGACTGTTTGAGAGTTGCCAGAAGGAAAAATGTAATAAGGGGCACCAGAAGTTGGCCAAAACGTTCATCACAAATCACCGCGAGCGCCGGGACGGGACACCTAGGTCTGACTCCCCCTCCCCTCCCCTCCCCCTCCCCCGGAGCAGTCGAAACGCGGCGCAACCAAACGAGGCCGCTTGTTTACACCAGGCCGCGCCATTACGGCAGACATTACACCGTCGCAGTTAAGCCGCGCGGGCAGCAACTTTTAAAAATGTTTATCCAAGTTTTCGTTCCGTTCGGGTCGTTCTGCCCTTCGTTTCGGCGGCGGCGCGGGAAAACATATTGAAGCGCTGTTGGCAGCACCGCGAGGCAAAATAAAGGTCGGTGGTCCCGGGGGAGAGGTGAGAGAGAGAGAGAGAGAGAGAGAGAGAGAGAGAGAGAGAGAGAGAGAGAGAGAGGGGAGGGGGAAAAGAGAGAGGGGAGAGAGAGAAAAGAGAAAAGAGAGAGAGAGAGCGCTAATGCTCGACGGCCGTTCCAGGGCGACGCTCCGCTCCGCAACGGGCGGCGCGGTGACGCGACGCTAAATTAGTTCAAGGAGCCCGCAGTGCTTTCGTCGCTCTGCCTCTCTCGCACTCGCGGGCCACCGCGCAGGAGAGAGAGAGAGAGAGAGAGAGAGAGAGAGAGAGAGAGAGAGAGAGAGAGAGAGAGAGAGAAAGAGAGAGAGAGACGAAGCACTGCCGGCGGCCCGTGGGTGACGGTGGGCAGCACCTGTCGCCCCGACCGGGTCGTTAGGACCGATTCACTCCATCCCGATTCAAACACCAATCTCAATCTGAATCCGCAGCGACGCAGATTCCTCGGGACACTTCGGGTACACTTCGGGTACACTTCGGGTACACTCGGCGTGCCCGGAGGGGTCATTCACTCCGAGTATTATCTCTCCCCAGCCAGCGGCATATTCGTATTCGCGGTTCGCTCGAAGAGGCATCACCAGCGGGGCCACGGCGGAAAAATGACCAGAACGCTGGAAGCACTCATGGATAAAGGGAAATTAACGCACAGGACAAAATATGTATAAACAGAGAGGGAGAAGCGAGCAAAAGGAGAGAGAGACAGAGAGGGGGGGGGGAGAGAGACAGAGAAGACTTCAGAGATAGAGGGCGTCCAAATTGCTCCCATGTTTTTGTCGTGCATTATATGTGCATTATCTGACTCTCTATGGGTTGCGCCTCTAGGCCGGAGGCCGGCCGTGGTCGCCCAAATTGTCTGCTCTCTCTCTCTCTCTCTCTCTCTCTCTCTCTCTCTCTCTCTCATTTCTTCCCCGCTTAGGGCTGGCGAGGAAAAATGAGCAAACGGGGTGGTTAGAGAGGGCAAGGGTAGAGAGAGAGAGAGAGAGAGAGAGAGAGAGAGAGAGAGAGAGAGAGAGAGAGAGAGAGAGAGCGGAGGTCCGGGACAAAAGGGTGCGGATGCATTGTGTCGAAGAACAGTGGAGGGCGTCTTCATGAAGGGCAGCGGGGTGCCGATTTCCGATTATCCGGACTGGATTGGCGGAATCCGAGGGACCGATTTACTGCGAAGGAATCGCGTTATTTAAACCTCATCGCAGAATTCGGTCTCAGTCATCGAAAATAACAGGTCTCTGCCGCAAACAATTCGAACTAGCTATGTGTATTAGTGAAAGGTGTGTCGTGAGTTGCAGGGGGATGTAAGGGGTGGAACTAGAGAGGGGAGAGACTCGACAAAGAAGGAAACAAGCAATATAATTAGTTTTTTTAAGGAAAAAACACACCACACACAGACACGCACTAACACAAACACAGTGGGCGAATGGGTTCGACTTACCTCTGTACCCCCGGTCGTCGTCTTTTTCGTTATTGTTATCACAAATGCCACTCAAAATGTCTGAAACAGAAAAGAAAAATGCACAGGTGTTAAATCAATCCGGTGGCGTAACCTTTACGAAGATGAACTAAAAATTAGTCAATTAATTTAAATTACTCGTTCTATGTATTTCTTTTCGAGGGGTTATGCACTCGTGTGGAAGTCGGATCACTCCATCTGTAAAAGCACGCGAAATAGTGGCGTAGTAGCTGAAGTTCTCCAATATTTACCACTTTTTGGGGGCGATTTTAGCTAAATCCTGATTAAAACGAGGCACAACAGAGCGTAATAGCGTCATGGTCGGGTCCAGGTTTTTAAAAGAGCATACCCCCCCTCGATAATTTTTTTTTTTCAGTGTGGCTTTTTTTTTGTCCGTAAACCTCGACTAACGGTCGTCACTGGAGACAGTGTCGGACTGGCGGCGCTGCCCCGGGCTTTTCTCAGTCTCGCTGCTTCGCGTTGCTCGCCGCTGCTTGGTATGCCGGGCCCAGCGCAAGGTGGTCGCAAGGCGACGCGGGCCGACGCCGAGTTTCACGATGTCCATCACCCTCGAATGTCCGTCCAGGCCGAGCCCGCGGCCAGAGCCCCATCTAAAGCAGCCCCCGTCCCTCTACCCCCTCCCCTCCCCCTCCCCTCCCCCCTCCCCTCCCCCGGGCGTCATGCGTCGTGCATGTGCACACGGAATGCTCGCTTCCCTGCTTGGCGTCGACAAAACGTCCTGTTTACACTAGCGGGTCACCGGCGGCGGGTCGCCACGCCCCGCGGCACGCTGACCACGCGCGCCGCAGACTGATTCCCAGAGTCGCTCTGTCTCTCTCGCACCGACACGGCACGCCCCACGAGTGCGAGAGAGACAGAGCGACGACTCTGGGAATCAGTCTGCTGCTGCCCCACCACCCCCTGCTCCTCCGTACCACTTTTTCCCCTTTCACGGAATCGGCGAAAAAAAAAAACAAAGAAAGATAAACCAACAAAACTCTCTACACTGCAAAAAAAATTTCATGTCACTATTTTTTCCCCAGTGAGTGTAATATATAGGTACTCGACAATATAGCGGAAAAAATTAGAGCAAAAAAATTGATTGGTGCACTTTTTTAAAGAGCAGGAATCATTGCAAAAAATAAAAAAAAAATTTTTTTTTTCAATTTTAAACTTTTGATAGACAAGTTAAACGCGCAGTCTAACCCGCACCGCGCTGCTGCCGTGCCCCGGACGCCGTTCACACGATTTGCGACGCGCCGTCGCCTGCTTTCGAATGGCCGCTTGATTTCGCCGCGGCAGAAAAGAAGAGGCTCTGTCTCTCTCGCACCTGCACGGGACGCCCCGCGAGCGCGAGAGGGACAGAGCGACGAAAACGACTCTCGGAATCAGTGTGCTGGTCGGCCGTGCCTACACTGCAAAGCGGTGGCAGAGTGCGTGCCGCATCGGCATGCCGGCCGTACACTGGTAGCGTGGACTTCCGGTGTGGGAGCGGAACAGACCTCGACAGCCGCGGCGGGACGAGGGAAGTTCGAAATCATTTTTTAAAATTCGCCATTCTGTGAAGGGTGGTGCGGTCCGATTGCCCTCTGCTAGGTCCCAGACCGCAAAGCACTGGAGAAGCCCTTTTCCAGTGGCCCTAGAGGCACTTCACCGCCCTCCAGCCACCAGCCCCGGACTCCAGACTCCGGCCGGGCCGAGCGGGGCGCACAGTGGGCCAGAAGACCGGTGGAGGCGGCCAAAACTCTAGACGCGTTTTGAGCTCCAGAGTCGCTAAATGGGACTCGAACCGGACGTGTCACCCTACCAATGGATTGCTCTCCGAACGAGCAATCCATTGGTGGGGTCACACGTTCGGTTCGAGTCCCATTTAGCGACTCTGTAGCTCAAAACGCGTCCGGGCTTCTGACCGCCTCCACCGGTCTTCTGGGCCACTGTGCGACGACGATTAAGAGCGAGAGACGCAAAAACGGGGCGGCGAAGGCAAAGGAGTTTGAGGATTTTATCCCCGCAGTATTTATATCCGAGAGGCTTTACCAACCCTTGCCTGCCCTCGGCGCGTCTCAGCGAAGAGGGCTCTCCAGAGGTGCCAACCCCACGGTGCCAGCCCCACGCCCTGCACACCCAGCGAGCTCAGCCCTGCCGGCCCAGCCCTGTCCGTCCGCGCTGAGTCAGCACAGGGGCCTAGCCCGGCCTGGCCGGTCTCCTGGACCCCCGCCCCGTAGACATCGTCCCTCATCCCACCCTGGAGCAGCCGGGGCGAAGAGTGCCAACTAACAAAAATTCAAATTTCCAGGGTTTTTATTTCGCAAACGGAAAGCGTTAGCGCAGTTGGAAAATCAGAATGTCGATTTGACTTGTTTTGCCAGTGAGGCACAGTGGGCCAGAAGACCGGTGCAGGCGGCCAAAATTCTAGACGTGCTTTGAGCTCCAGAGTCGCTAAATGGGACTCGAACCGAACGTGGATGGATTCCTCGTTCGGAGAGCAATCGATTGGTGGGGTCGCACGTTCGGTTCGAGTCCTGGTTAGCGACTCGGAGCTAAAAGCGCGTCCGGGATTTTGACCGCCTCCACCGGTCTTCTGGCCCACTGTGCGGCGCCTCGGTGCCACAGGGTCGGAGTCTTATCCTTATCTCGGGGACTACATGGTGCGAAAGGAACTGGATGCTAACTTGATGGGGAAAAAGGCCTTCCCGGGAAACGCGGGGCGGAGAGAGAAATCGAGCGCATCCAAGGAAATGTGTTCTCTCTCCTCCCTTCGCCGCGCGCCTCGCCGCCCCGCGAGGCACCGCCACGCGCCCGCATCGCATTCTGGAAATATTTACAGTGTGTCTCCGCTGTCGAGTGGCGGGGACACGCCACGGATACTTGTCGCTGATGTCACAACTCAAAGTCGTGGCTAACATGGACACAAAAGGTACGAAATGAGAATTAATGTAAATTTTGCACAAGCCCTTCACTATTTTTAAGAAATAAAAAAAAAGAAAGACAAAGTGTAATTTGTTTGTACTAAAGAAAGAGAGTTATTAGGTTTTTTGAAAAAGTGATCTTAGCTATTTCAAATACAAAAAGTTTTTAAAATTTTTATTTATCATGCTAACTTTTTTATAATGCTGATTTTTTTCCACAAAACGTTTTAAAACGTATTTTTTTTTCAGAAATGATTGTCATTTTTTCAGAACTTCCGGTGAGGGCTTCCTTTGGAAAGCACTCGTAGGCTGTTCCTTTCTCCTGTTTCCGGTGGAGGCTGCTGCCTGCTGCTCCCTTGCCTGCCGGAAACGTCATCATTGGCAGTGGCGTGGCGCGGTGCCGCACCCTCCACTGGAAGGGAGGCAGGCACACC
Source organism: Thrips palmi (assembly GCF_012932325.1). NCBI lineage: Eukaryota > Metazoa > Arthropoda > Insecta > Thysanoptera > Thripidae > Thrips > Thrips palmi. Next base: position 6,970,234 of record NW_023144627.1, read on the forward strand.
TCGAGCTGTTGCTCCGACACCTTCCCCCTCGCTTGTAAACAACCCTTATATAAATGACGCCAATCTCGGCGGCACACTGCGGCACGCACGCTCCGTCTCTCTCGCACCCCTTGCTAGCACACTGCGAGAGAGACGGGCGAGGGAGGGAGCACCTGGCAGCGCAACAGGCTCGCGTCGCTTCGCGTCCCGGCCGACGGATGGCTGCCTCTTTGACGCAATGGCGCGTGCCGCCGCGTGTGGGTGCACTGTTCGAAATGACGGTGGGAACCGCTCGTCAGCGGGCAAAGATACACTGCTAAAATTCTATTTTGAGGTTATTTTTAAGTGTACCCGCGCACAGTAAGCCAGAAGACCGCTGGAGGCGAGCTAAACTCTAAACGCGTTTTGAGCTCCAGCCTCGCTAAACGGGACTCGAACCGAACGTGTGACCCCACCAATGGACTGCTCCCCGAACGAGGAATCCATTGGTGGGGTCACACGTTCGGTTCGAGGCCTGATTGGCGACTCTGGAGCTCAAAACGCGTCTAGAGTTTTGTCCGTCTCCCCGGTCTTCTGGCCCACTGTGTCGCGGTGCAGCCTCATTAGCTGCAACGCCGACATGTCCCGTCAGAACACACGTCACCATCATCGAGTCATAACACGGACTCGATTGGAACGCCGCGCCCGTTTCGTTCACACCTATCCCGTTTAATTCACACCTATCGCAGTGCGGTGGCGTTACGGTGGCACGCCCCGTTGCTAGGCGACGCGACAAGATCGTGTTTTACGACGTGTGGGGCACACTGTATCGGCTGACCCGCTTAGCCAATCGGAGCGTCCAGAGCAACACAGTGGGCCAGAAGACCGGTGGGCGGCGGTCAAAATCACGGACGCGTTTTGAGCTCCAGAGTCGCTAAATGGGACTCGAATCGAACGTGTGACCCCACCAATGGATTCCTCGTTCGGAGAGCAATCCATTGGTGGGGTCACACGTCCGGTTCGAGTCCTGTTTAGCGACTCTGGAGCTCAAAACGCGTCCTTCGGCGCCGCTCCGCCCACTCCCATCCTGCCATCAGGCGCAGCCCGGCCCTCGGCGCAGCCCTTCGCGGACACACGGACACTCTGCGCATAAAATCCACATTCTACCGCGACAGCCGCGCCAAAGCCGCCGCCGCGCCGCGCCACTGCAAAAGGCTCGGAAGGCGCTATTTCCATGAGGGGCCGTCCGGAGCCTCCAGACTCGCACCGCGACGCACCGCGATCCATTTAGATAGTGATAGCGCCCGATGCGGGGTGACGATTTCGTATGCGGGATACCTAATGCTGTTCGCCTGCTTCCAGACTTCCAGTGCCTCTCCAGCTTCTCCAGCCGCCTAATTAACTTGTCCAGCTAATGAGACCTAAGGTACGACAGTGACTCGTCCCTCTCTCTCTCTCTCTCTCTCTCTCTCTCTCTCTCTCTCTCTCTCTCTCTCTCTCTCTCTCTCTCTCTCTCTCTCTCTCTCTCTCTCTCTCTCTCTCTCTCTCACCCCTACGGGACGCTCCGCGAGTGCGACGGAGACGACCTGCAGGGCGTTAGGACGAGCCGCCGCCTCTGCCAGGCGCCGCGACCCCCCACTCCCCCCCCCCCCTCGCCCTCCCCCTCCCCCTGCCCGCCACGCCCTGGCACGCTTCAGCATTCTGCGTGCGATAGAACAGGACTTGCTACTACACACTGATGAAAAAATAGTGGAACTGATCCGGCAGGTTTCAGAGGATATCCCGCAAAATCAAGACGGAGTGTTCGTTCTCGAAACGAAGGGATACGCCAAACGTCTCAAATCCGTCGATTTGGTTGAGAGTCATCACCGGTAAAAAACGAACTTTAATTGTCTGAACAGTCTTAATTCTTGCAGTGAGGTTGTTATTTTTCCCCCGATGGTTTTGACAAGCTCTAACCCCCTCCCACAGTGGGCCAGAAGACATACTCTGCACGCGATTTCAGCTCCAGACTCGCTAAATGGGACTCGAACTAATCGTCTGACCCCACCAATGGATTCCTCGTTCGGAGTGCAATCCATTGGTGGGGTTACAAGCTCGGTTCGAGTCCCATTTAGCGACTCTGGAGCTCAAAACGCGTCTCGAGTTTTGGCCGCCTCCACCGGTCTTCTGGCCCACTGTGCTCTGGCCGCATGGCCCCATCTGACATAGTCTGCGCCGCCTTCGGGCTGGGAAAAGAAACTCGAAGGGACGGCTTCTTGAAACGCAAGTGCAAGTGTGCTGCAGACTGAGAGTCGTTCGTCGCTCTGTCTCTCTCGCACTCGCGGGGCGTCCCGTGTAGGTGCGAGAGAGACAGAGCGACGAAAACGACTCCCGCGGAATCAGTCTGCAGATAGCACCCTAACGGTGGAGCGCCATATAACGCGCCTAGATGTGAGATTGGCCCGCCGCATTCCGTTCGGGGAACGTCACGTTACCCCCGTTTTCTGCTTTGAGGGACGCAAGGACAGCTTTCCGAAGGGATCCCTCGGTGCGGTCCACCTTTTCGGCGCGTCCTGCAGACTTGTCCGGCACACTGGTCTCTCTCGCACTCACGGGGCGTCCCGTGTAGGTGCGAGAGAGACAGAGCGACGAAAACGACTCTCGGAATCAGTCTGCTGGGTCCTCCGTCTCGGCCGGACACAACGCAGTGCTGCTCACTTGGGGCCTAACCTTGTGGGGCAAGAAAAAAACCGCGAGAGGAGATACACCGAGGAGGGAGAGAGAGAGAGAGAGAGAGAGAGAGAGGAGGAGAGAGAGAGAGAGAGAGAGAGAGAGAGGAGAGAGAGAGGAGAGGGAGAGAGAGGAGAGGGAGGGAAGAGAGAGAGAGAGAGAGAGAGAGAGAGAGAGGGAGGAGAGAAAAGAGAGAGAGAGAGAGAGAGAGAGAGAGAGAGAGAGAAGAGAGGGAGTGAGAAGAGAGAGAGAGAGAGAGAGAGGGAGGGAGGGATGAGAGAGAGAGAGAGAGAGAGAGAGAAGAGAGAGGGGAGGGGGGGGCGACTGATTTGCTACAATTGAGGAGCAGGAGGCAAGCGCGCCCGAGTCTGTGCACATGGTGGCGGAGCATGGCGGAGATTAGAATGAGTTATTGAACGACCTGGGGCTCCTCGTCCCCTCGCCGTCTCTCTCGCACTCGCAGGGAGTCCCGCGGGGGTGCGAGAGAGACGGCCTGCGTGCGTCCGGCAGTAGTGCCTGGCGCGGCCGGCCGGCCGTTTGGAAAGCTCGGGAGTGCCAACATAAGGCGGTGTAAGGCGCGCACACTGGCAGCGCGCAGCGCGCACACCGGCAGCGCGCGACGCTGCAGCCCGGCCGCCGCGGCAATAACACGGTAGCACTTTGTCCGCGAAGAAGAGGGAGAAGAAGAAGAAGAAGAAGAAGAAGAAGAAGAAGAAGAAGAAGAAGAAGAAGAAGAAGAAGAAGAAGAAGAAGAAGAAGAAGAAGAAGAAGGTGGAGGAGTGCGAGCTCGCGGCCATCATGCAGATCGGCATCAGGGCATCGCGCCGGTGGCCCTGTGATGACCACACCGATTCCTCTCTCTCTCTCTCTCTCTCTCTCTCTCTCTCTCTCTCTCTCTCTCCGCGGTGTGCTAATGCATAGCATCTGATGTGGCCTCTCACGCGACAAAACGAATCGCGCCCGATTCCACTCCTCTTGTCTATGCAACACAACGTGGCATCGACACATTGCAGCGTGTGGCAAGGCTCTCTCTCTCTCTCTCTCTCTCTCTCTCTCTCTCTCTCTCTCTCTCTCTCTCTCTCTCTCTCTCTCTCTCTCATTGGCCGTGCCGTGTGGGTGCGAGAGAGACAGAGCGACGCGCCGGGCGGCCGGTCGGTAGCTTCCTGCCCAGCGGGTGGGTAAATGACTACCCGTCCGTCGGGGCCGTCGGAGCGCGCGCGAGTCCACGCGCAAGTCCTCTCAGTCCCCGCAGACTAGTTTCGCACTAAAATCCAATGGTGCCGTGACGATCCGGAGTAACACTTGGGCCCTGCCCGGGCGACGAGAAAATATAAAATGCTATTAATTTCCCTTTTTATTTTCCTTTCCATTTTGTTATTTTAAATTAATTTTTTACAAAGCCGATTCTGCTACTGTAAACGCCATTAATTCCCCATTTTTCTTTCCATTTTGTTAGTTCTTTTTTTTAAAAATTTTTTTACAAATCCAATACTGCTTCCTTACCTAAAAATTTCTTAAACAGAACTAAAAACTTTTGTGTGAGCATTTTTTTTTTTCGTTGTTTGCTTGCCTCCGCCTTGCCACCGATCGATACCTCGAAGCGGGAAAACTCTGACTTATTGTCTTATTACTTGGAGATTGGGCTGGCGGGCTGGCGGGCTGGGCGGACCGTATTTCCTCGGCTTCTTATTACGCCGAACGGCGACCCTCGGTGCCTCCATTCGATTCCCAGTAAACAAGGCGAAACCGCTTGAAGACGCAGCTTGCTGTTTTCGCCGGCGAAAATGACATGCATTCGGAGAAAAACTTTTTTTACGCTTTTCGTTTACCCTGCAGTACACCCAAAATATGACTTCTTGGATCAAAAAAATTTAACTTTTCTCGGTTTTTGCAAGAAAATTTTTCTTGATCCAAATTTTTTTTTCTTGAAAGAAGAAAATTTTTCTTGTGTCAAGATTACTTTTCGTACAAAAACCAAGAAAATCAAAAAACAAGAAACCATTTTTCTGGGTGTAGTCAACATAACCAAAAAAAAAAAACTCGAACAATTTCTGTCTCATCGATTTCTCTGCTGTTTCTCTTTTAAAGAGTCAACCTAGTCAACCAGAGAGTTGACGCTTACTTTAGTCTACAGCACTCTTTTTTACAGCATGCCTGTCTGTCCAGGAGACAAAAATCAGCGTCAACCATCTGATTGACTCTCTAGAAGAGTCGGGTCAACCATGTAACATCTTCAGAGAAAACATTTTTTTTTTTCAAAACAGTGTACTCACCGTGACTATTAATAAAGTTGGCCAGGTACAGGTCGAGCTCTCTCACAGAGACGTTGATGTGGTAGGGGTTGACGCACAGCCCGGGGTGCGCGCACTCCGGTGACTTCTCCAGCCGCTCCCCGTCCGTGCTCTCGAGGGGGATGGCTTTGAAGAGGATCACCATCACCAGGTCCAGCCGCCAAACCTGCAGGAATGTCAACATTAGGAATCGGACTGAGGGTCTAACCTCTCTGCCACTTTAAATTTATTTCATTTCTGCAATCTGCTTGATGAAAACAAGCTACAACAGCGAGCGCAAGGCACACACTGTTCAAAAAATGATTTTTTGGTACTATCCCTACAGAAAACTAATTCAAAATAGATTCATCGGAGATTTTGGACTTATTCAAAGACCAGTACTCAGAAAACTTCCAAGTTTTATTTTCCTAACAATGCAAGTTTCTCGAGGTTGGTGGTTCGCATACCACCAATCCCATTTTTTTTTGTCCACAGCCGAAGCCCGGCGAGGTTCGACGGCTCGACCGAGACAATGCCGTTGTGCGTGAGAGAGACATCACACGTCTCGAGCCAGTAGCATCACACTTACAGGAATGCCAGTCGATTTGTCAAGTTGGCAGCCCTGGCCCGGCCCGCCCTTGGGCCCGCCCGGCCCGGCACGCATCAGGCGTACCACTCAACGACATTTCTCCCGCCGTTCGGGCCGCGCTCGCTGAATGCCAATGTGGATGTGCGTGAATGCAGCAGTCGTGAATGCAGCAGTCGTCGCTCCGTCTCTCTCGGACTCGTGGGGCGTCCCGCAGAGGTGCGAGAGAGACAGAGCGACTCTCGGGATCAGTCTGCGGGCGCGCCCCCCACGCGTGCAGCGATTGTTTCAGAAAGCTGATTGAAAAGGGCGCGAAAAGCCGCCTTTAATTTGAGCGCGAAAATGAAACTCGAAGAAGTGAATTGCAACACTCTCAAGACCCTAAACTGAGCCTTTTCTCCATAATACGAACAAAAAGCTTTGTATAATGACAGCCCAGCGAAGGTAGTAACCTACGGGGAAGAGTTCTCAGTAACTTACGACCAGTTTTTTTCGCATTACAATCAATTTTTTTTAGAAATATGATGGAGTTCTATCGTAACGTACTGAGAACGATTGAGCTCAGAATCATGGCTGTACGGCGTTTCTTAGAAGTAAATTGTGTGGCATTCGCCTCTACCGTGGGATTCCCTCCCTTTGAAGATTTACGTTGTTCTGCCAGACGATCACTCAAATTCCAAGTAAAGTTCAATGATCACTAAAGTGATTTTTTTTTTCAAAGTTCGAGTGTCATTCTTCCGCAGAACGAGAGTCGAATCCGTCTTTCGAGACATTCCATCGCGTTGCGCGACTGTACGTGACCGGACAGTAGTTTAGTTCCCAGTGTCGCGGCGGCGCGAGGCGGCGCCATGCCGCGCCACTCGTGAGGCGCTAAAGGTTTCCAAAGTGGCGCCATTCAAACGCCACCTGCCCGCGCCGCGCCGTCCTCCCCCATGCACGCGGAATAGAATATCAGAGCTTTACGACTCGGAGGCGCGGACGCCACAAATCATGCGGCGCACAGTGGGCCAGAAGACCGGTGGAGGCGGACAAAACTCGAGACGCGTTTTGAGCTCCAGAGTCGCTAAATGGGACTCGAAGCGAACGTGTGACCCCACCAATGGATTGCTCTCCGAACGAGGAATCCATCGGTGGGGTCACACGTTCGGTCCGAGTCCTGCTTAGCGACTCTGGAGCTCAAAACGCGTGAAGAGTTGCGGCCGCCTCCACCGGTCTTCTGGCCCACTGTGCGGCGGGGCCTTATTTGGGCAACCACGACACTGGAGAAGATCGTGAGGGTCGCCTCCTCGGACGGACGCGCGCTAAAGACAAAAGCCTGGAAACGCCGCGTGGAATACGACTCGCGCGACTTTGGGCCGAAGTGATCGAGCCAGCGGCATCAAGGACTCAACACTGTCAACAAAAGTTGATTACAGTCTTGTTTATTTTCTTGGAAATGTGATGCTGACTGAAGCAACCCGTGGTCAGCTGAACTAAAACTATCAGTACTTGCAGTTATTTGGACTTGACAATTTTTGCAGTGGAGGATTCAACCTGACCTCATCTCCACAGTGTCATTCGATCGATCGATCAAGGAGAGAGAGGGGGAGGGAGGAAGGGAGAGAGGGGGGGGGGTAGGAGAGAGATGTCACCTTAAGCTCGGTCAGATCATTAGGGTAGTCGACCATTGCAGATAGATCGGGCCTCTGGGCTTTCCGAGTCCAATGAAAGCATAAACAGGTGAGTCACCGCGTAGTTCGTTTTGTTTGACGTCAACTCGGACCGTTTCAACAGTTGGACAGTACAGGTCAAATCAAACACGCGTCCTGACAACCATCTTCCCCCCAAAAAAGAACAAAAAATAACAAACTCATCAATTTGCCACTTGATGAATGAAAACGGGCGGCCGGCCACACATAATCGGCAGCAATAAATCGGCGCGCCCTTCGCCGGAACGCGGAACCGGATGTTTAATTGACCTCGCGGAAACAATCGTTTGATAGAGCGATTGATTCCAGTTATTATCACATCGGGCCCTGTCCGTGGCAGGCCGAGAGAGAGAGAGAGAGAGGAGAGAGAGAGAGAGAGAGAGAGAGAGAGAGAGAGAGAGAGAGAGAGAGAGAGAGAGAGAGAGAGAGAGTTGGTGTTTCGGTTGCGGCGTGTCGCTGACCAGAGGGTGTTCCTTCCTGCGAGGTCCGGTTTGTGAAGGGGGTATTCGAATGAATACGGGTGGGGGTGGACACATGCCTGTCTGTCGAGGAGACAAAAATCACGTAAACCATCTGATTGACTCCTAGAAGAGTCGGTCAACCATGAACGTCTTCAGAGATTTCAACTTTTTTTTAAACAGTGTACCACCGTGACTATTAATAAAGTTGGCCAGGTACAGTCGAGCTCTCTCACAGAGACTTGATGTGGTAGGGTTGACGCACACCCCGGGGGTGCGCGCACTCCGGTGACTTCTCCAGCCGCTCCCCGTCCGTGCTCTCGGGGGGGATGGCTTTGAAGAGGATCACCATCCCCAGGTCCACCGCCAAACCTGCAGGAAAGTCAACATTAGGAATCGGACTGGGGGTCTAACCTCTGCCACTTTAAATTATTTCATTTCTGAAATCTGTTTGGGTGAAAACCTACAACAGGGGCGCAGGCACACACTGTTCAAAAAATGTTTTTTGGTACTATCCCTACAAAAAACTAATTCAAAAAATCATCGGAGATTTTGGACTTATTAAAAGCCCATACTCAGAAAATTCCAAGTTTTTTTTTTGGCTGAGCGATAGCGAAGCCCTTGCCGTGTTGGGGGCCCAAAAAGTGACTGGTCGTGAGTCTGTCTGTCCGTCTCTCTGTCTGTCTGTATGTAATCACTCACTTTTCTCAGCAACTACTGAACGAATAGTATCCAAATTTCACACCGGGTGTCCCTAAACATCCTACAGGGGATTTTTCTCAGAAAAAAAATTATCATCGTTTGAAATTTTCAAAACATCGTTTTAAACTAGGTAATTAGCTGGTTTTTGGGTAGGCGGCGGTGTGGCTGCCCAATTTCTCATCCAGCTGCCGCGCTTGAAAGCCGTCTGCAAGACGGGCCCGCACTTGTGCAAATAAAAAAACCAAAAGAGCAAAGGGTTTCTCAAATAGGTACTGAGATAGTTTTTTAACATTCTAGAATGATTGAAACCCTTCCGGAGTGTCAACAGAGGAAAATACGAAAACTGAATGTGAGAATGGTTTGCGTTTTTCTTTCCCCTCCCCCCCTCCCCCTCGGGGTTTTCCCTTCAGGTCAGTGCACTGTGTTTGTAGTTGTGGATTGAAAATAGGTAGAATTTTTCTTTGCCTTTGTGTGCATCTACTTATTTTATTCTCTCTGATATTTCCTTTTTTTTAAATTTCATAGTAAATCAAATCAGGTAAATGCATGAAAAACTTCTGTTAAAATTAGAAAAAATTTTAAATTTGTTTTGGGTTTTGTCTCGGGAAAGACATTCTATTGCAATGCTGCAAGCTAACAAAAATATTCTAGTACTAACATCTATTGATTAAAAGAATCCATATATAGATGTATTTAGTGCAATGAATTTGTGCTAACAGATTTTGAATTAATATTGGGTTCAAGGAGACGATTCAGGTTTTGAGCGGTGGGTGACTTGGTAATTGGATTTAATGACACGATTCCTTTCACTTCACCAAAGTTTGTGTCCGACAACTGGAACTAAGTTTTGGTAATGGTTTAAAAGCTGGCTCTCTGAATGTAAGCCCAATGTTAATATTATAATGTATTCTTTTTCCCCAAAAGATTAAATATCACGAGGCATGAATAAGGTAAATTATGTTGGCATATTGAGCAACAAGTGGCCTCTGCATTTGACTTCATGAGACGATTCACTGAATTTGACAAAACTTGTTCTCCGTCAAATGTTTCAGATCAGCCTGCCCTAAACTGAGTCACTTAATGTAAACTATGATTACATATTCCAGTCTATATTGTTTAATTCACGGGTTTTTAAATGAAAGAATGAAAAAGGCTTCTAAAATATAACTAATAAATTTGTGAATTCATGAGTTTGAAAAAAAAGATTATCTAATAGTGACTCAAGCAGACAAGTACCCAAATTAAGCGATTCATGCTGGCAATGGAATGTTACTCGACTGAAGGAATCCATTGGTGTGGCATCGGGGTATTGGTGACGACAAAGGGTGATCCATGAAGACCAACCCATTCTTTACCCATTATTCATCAATTTGATATCAATATTTTTCTATCGAATCTCATATTGACTTTTGGAGTTTTCGGAGAGCTGATTATGAAAACACTTCCATTTCTACTCCAGACTTAATTTTCATCTAAAATTAGGTCATTTCGGACCAAATTTTCAGGTCGAGTTTTATATTGTTTCCTGCAGTGTTTAATGAGCTGAACTCAAAAATAATTTCCCAAATTTTTTCCCCAAACTCACGCTTCCCAAAATTTTTAACCAAATTTTGCCCAAAAATTTTTTGAATTGAGTTTTATATTGATTCCAACAGTTTTTTGTGTGCTGATAACAAAAATCACCTCCATTTCGACTCCAGACTTATATTTTCATCCCAAATTAGGTCATTTTGGACCAAAATTTTCAAATTGAGTTTTATATTGTTTCCTGCAGTTTTTGGTGTGCTGAACTCAAAAATGACTTCCAATTTTTTCCCAGACTCACGCATTACCGAATTTTGACCAATTTGGCCCAAAAATTTTGGAATCGAGTTTGACGTTGATCACAACAGTTTTTTGTGTGCTGATAACAAAAACCCACTTCTATTTATACCTCAGACCTACATTTCACTAAATATGAGCCCACAAGCTGCACATTTCGTCTACATAAGCAAAGTCCGAAGTGCACAAATTCGCATCGCTCAGCCACACTACGCGCCCACACTAAACGGCGCGTACCCCTAGTCCTAACAATGCAAGTTTCTCGAGGTTGGTGGTTCGCATACCACCAATCCCCTTTTTTTTTGTCCACCCGAAGCCCGGCAGGGTTCGACGGCTCGACCGAGACAATGCCGTTGTGCGTGAGAGAGACATCCCCGTCTCGGGCCCGTAGCATCACCTTACAGGAAAGCCAGTCGATTTGTCAAGTTGGCAGCCCTGGCCCGGCCCCCCCTTGCGCCCGCCCGGCCCGGCACGCATCAGGCGTACCACTCAACGACATTTCTCCCGCCGTTCGGGCCGCGCTCGCTGAATGCCAATGTGGATGTGCGTGAATGCAGCAGTCGTCGCTCCGTCTCTCTCGCACTCGTGGGGCGTCCCGCAGAGGTGCGAGAGAGACAGAGCGACTCTCGGGATCAGTCTGCGGGCGCGCCCCCCACGCGTGCAGCGATTGTTTCAGAAAGCTGATTAAAAAGGGCGCGAAAAGCCGCCTTTAATTTGAGCGCGAAAAAGAAACTCGAAGAAGTGAATTGCAACACTCTCAAGACCCTAACTGAGCGTTTTCTACGTAATAGGAACAAAAAGATTAGTATAAGGACAGCAAAGCGAAGGTAGTAACCTACGGGGAGGGTTCTCAGTAACGTACAACCAGTTTCTTTCGTTTTACAATCAATTTTTTTTAGAATTATGATAGAGTTGTATCGTAAGGTAATGAGAACGATTGAGCTCAGTATCATGACTGCACGGCGTTTCTTAGAAGTAAATTGTGTGACATTCGTCTATAAAAGCGCCTCTACCGTGGGTTTCCCTCCCTATGAAGAGAGGTTGTTTTGTCAGACGATCACTCAAATTCCATGTGAAGTTCAATGATCGCTTAAGTGATTTTTTTTTTTTCAAAGTTCGAGTGTCATTCTTCCGCAGAACGAGAGTCGAATCCGTCTTTCGAGACATTCCATCGCGTTGCGCGACTGTACGTGACCGGACAGTAGTTTAGTTCCCAGTGTCGCGGCGGCGCGAGGCGGCGCCATGCCGCGCCACTCGTGAGGCGCTAAAGGGTTTTCCCAAAATGGCGCCATTCAAACGCCACCTGCCCGCGCCGCGCCGTCCTCCCCCATGCACGCGGAATAGAATATCAGAGCTTTACGACTCGGAGGCGCGGACGCCACAAATCATGCGGCGCACAGTGGGCCAGAAGACCGGTGGAGGCGGACAAAACTCGAGACGCGTTTTGAGCTCCAGAGTCGCTAAATGGGACTCGAAGCGAACGTGTGACCCCACCAATGGATTGCTCTCCGAACGAGGAATCCATTGGTGGGGTCACACGTTCGGTCCGAGTCCTGCTTAGCGACTCTGGAGCTCAAAACGCGTGAAGAGTTGCGGCCGCCTCCACCGGTCTTCTGGCCCACTGTGCGGCGGGGCCTTATTTGGGCAACCACGACACTGGAGAAGATCGTGAGGGTCGCCTCCTCGGACGGACGCGCGCGAAAGACAAAAGCCTGGAAACGCCGCGTGGAATACGACTCGCGCGACTTTGGGCCGAAGTGATCGAGCCAGCGGCATCAAGGACTCAACACTGTCAACAAAAGTTGATAACAGTCTTGTTTATTTTCTTGGAAATGTGATGCTGACTGAAGCAACCCGTGGTCAGCTGAACTAAAACTATCAGTACTTGCAGTTATTTGGACTTGACAATTTTTGCAGTGGAGGATTCAACCTGACCTCATCTCCACAGTGTCATTCGATCGATCGATCAAGGAGAGAGGGAGAGAGAGGGGGGGGGGTAGGAGGGAGATGTCACCTTAAGCTCGGTCAGATCATTAGGGTAGTCGACCAATTGGCAGATAGATCGGGCCTCTGGGCTTTCCGAGTCCAATGAAAGGCATAAACAGGTGAGTCACCGCGTAGTTCGTTTTGTTTGACGTCAACTCGGACCGTTTCAACAGTTGGACAGTACAGGTCAAATCAAACACGCGTCCTGACAACCATCTTCCCCCCAAAAAAGAACAAAAAATAACAAACTCATCAATTTGCCACTTGATGAATGAAAACGGGCGGCCGGCCACACATAATCGGCAGCAATAAATCGGCGCGCCCTTCGCCGGAACGCGGAACCGGATGTTTAATTGACCTCGCGGAAACAATCGTTTGATAGAGCGATTGATTCCAGTTATTATCACATCGGGCCCTGTCCGTGGCAGGCCGAGAGAGAGAGAGAGAGAGAGAGAGAGAGAGAGAGAGAGAGAGAGAGAGAGAGAGAGAGAGAGAGAGAGAGAGAGAGAGAGAGAGAGTTGGTGTTTCGGTTGCGGCGTGTCGCTGACCAGAGGGTGTTCCTTCCTGCGAGGTCCGGTTTGTGAAGGGGGTATTCGAAATGAATACGGGGTGGGGGTGGACACAGGCAGTGAGGGGTGCGAATGGGTGGAGTGGGTTTGGGGGTTGGCTTGCCATTGCCGCGGCGGTCCAGTCGATGACAATGACACTTGCAGGCCATAAAACGCCACCCTGACTGCTGCCGCGACCGCTGAATGGCTCTCTCATCTCCAAATTTTTCCATTGCCGCGCCAGCCTGGCTGGGGCGTGCTGGGCACAGTGGGCCAGAAGACCGGTGGAGGCGGACAACACTCTAGACGCGTTTTTAGCTCCAGAGTCGCTAAACAGGACTCGAACCTGACGTGTGACCCCATCAATGGATTGCTCTCCGAACGAGGAATCCATTGGTGGGGTCACACGTTCGATTCGAGTCCCATTTAGCGACTCTGGAGCTCAACACGCGTATAGAATTTTGGCCGCCTCCACCGGTCCTCTGGCCCACTGTGCTGGGGCTTCGGGGTGGCCATGGAGCGGAGCGGCCCCGCCACCGAACAAGAGCAACAAGGACAGGAGACACTGTCCGCGGGGCAGTGGCCGCGTCATCTTTCTGTAATTTTTACAAATAACCAAGCCAATGGGAGCCCGTTCCCCTTTGTGTGCGATCGGGGTGGGGCGGGGCGGGGTGAGGCGGGGTGAGGCGGGGTGAGGCGGGGCGGGGCGGGGCGGCCGACGCCGGGGTGGCCAGTATGTCGAGCGATGCTCGGGAAAATGGAGCTAAGGCGCGGTTATCCTTCGCCTCCTTACGCCCGCCACCCCGCCCCTACAGTGTGGGGCCCACACCCTACATCCACCCCAGCCGTGTTAACCCCCGCGTAGACCAATGACCCGGATACCGTAACTAAGGCGCCTTATCTCCTGTCTTTCTCCCTCTCTCTCACACACACACACTTGCGGCTGGCCCGCCTCATCTCCCGTCTCTCTCGCACTCATTACGCCACCGATAAAGAAGGACGGTGCACTTCCACGTGTTCGGCCTTCCAATCGGGACCACGACTCCGTCGCCGAACCAGTATTCAATCAACAGAAAACGATAATTTTGATAAGCGTATACACCCTGAAAAGGGTGATCTTGCCCGTAGAGATACTCTGGACGGCAGCAATAGTATTTCATTGCCACAATGGATATTCGCTGAGCTCAAGAGTATTTGGTGCTAGTGATAAGAGTGACTCTAACGACAAGAACCCACTTTTCAGGCTTTTCAGGGTGTACAGCCTTGGTTCCTGACATGGGAATTTTTACCATCAAAACACTCTTTTGTCTTATACGGTAAAAACGGTTCCTGGTTTTCGCGAACTCCTTGGAAATAGCTCATACCAGAGGCTTCCTGGGACAACCAGGAACCGTTTTTTTCCGTGCACCTTTATTCCAAATTTATTTGCCATGAGATTGTTTCAATTTTATTTTTTTGATAGGCATTTTGCACAACATTGAAATTAAGTCCGTACCGCCAGAGCCTTTTGCAACATGAAAAGTAATTTTTTGACACGCCAGTGGGCATACAGCAAGCCAGCGGTGACTCACAAAGAACACACAAAAATCAAAAGCAATACATAAAAATTGAAGAAAATAAGAAACGAAGCAACGGCTGCTTGTTTGATGACCTTTGCGCGACACGAGCGGTCCGCCTTTTTATAATCGCAGTGTTGACCTAGGCTGGGTGACAAAATGTGTTATCAGTCTTATCTCTTTCCTCAAGCCAGCCACCCGAAAAACTGCCGTCAGCACACTGTCAAGGGTGGTGACTTCATGACCACTTCAAGGCTCATTTTCGTCCACTATTCGTAGGAATCCCGGACGCGTTTTGAGCTCCAGAGTCGCTAAATGGGACTCGAACCGAACGTGTGACCCCACCAATGGACTCCTCGTTCGGAGAGCAATCCATTGGTGGGGTCACACGTTCGCTTCGAGTCCCATTTAGCGATTCTGGAGCTCAAAACGCGTCTAGAGTTTCGGCCGGCTCCGCCGGTCTTCTGGCCCACTGTGACACCGTGACGCCTCCCCTCCCCCGGCGGCAGGACAAGGCATCCAACAGGACGCTACAGGGCGCTACACTGCTAGGGGGGCCAGGGGGCAAAATAAACAACAGTCAAACTGGACAAACCCAACACCACCGCACACCTCGGCGCGTCGCAACGCGCGGACGTTTGCAACAGCGCCCCGCCTCGCCCCGCCTGGGCAGCCACTGCAGTGTACTGGACTGCCCATTGTTCGGACGACCGTCTCTCTCGCACCCATTAGCGGCCCATTCCCCGACGCACTCGCACGCACGGGGCGGCGAAGCGGCAGAGGCGATCCTTTTCTATTTCGGAATATTTGACCTAGGGGTTGAATTCAAAAATTAATAAATTAGCAATATTGGCTATTACAAATCATACACAGGCCACACTGGTGCATCGTCTTGAGCCTTGCCTTCCAGTGTGGCAGCACTGATGCCGGCACACTGTGCCACCCTGCCGCCAATCAAATGTGGCCGCTCTGTCCCTCTCGCGCCCATACGGGACGCCCCATGAGTGCGAGAGGGACAGAGCGACGAAAACGACTCTCGGTCTGCCGCGGCCGGGCCGGGCCAGCCAGTGGCCTACACTGTGGCCTACTTGGACGATTAAACGCGACATTGGCCTTTGGACATTGGCCAAGGGGGAAGTGCGGAAAAAAAGGCAGCGCTCTGTGAGGCGGCGCGGCGCGCGCGAGCCCCGTCGTCGCACCTGGGGCACTCATTCATTCCAACCACAAAACAAACTTGCGCTGCTCATTGTTTAAACTTTCATTTTTAATTATTTTTTTTTTAGCCTTAATTTTTTTGCATGAAAAGTTTAGTTTGTTCGTTTGTTCCGAACTGTGAACGAAAAAAGGGCGCTTGCCTCCTTTGCCTAACAACATGAAAAAGTGCTAGAATTTTTCCCACCAAAAAACTTTAAAAATGTTGAGCTACCCCAGTGGTCGTTGGCAAAACTGTCTTTTCATGCAGGACAAACGTACTCGCTCGCGCGCGGGTTTTATGTGGTATTTTTTTGTGGCCTTTTTGGTCATTCTTTTTATGAAGTGCGTTTACGACCACACTTTCCAGGTGCACCCCGGAGGAGGAGGGGGAAGGAGGGGGGGAGGCCGGTGGCATACAAGACCACCGATGAGTATGCCGGGCATGCTTGTTGTGGCGCGGTACTTGCTATGCGGTCTGTGACGCCCCCCCCCCTTTTCCCCTCGCGGCGGTTGCACTGTAGACAAGCGCAGTTCTCCACTTTTCTCTTTGCAGTGTGGCGGTGTGGCGGCCGCGGGGCACCAGGTCTGCCACGGCCTCGGCCACGGCCAGAGGAGAGGAATGGACGCCCTGGTGGCGTCGAAGGCGAGTTTGAAAGACGCGCCACCGGAAGCGGATTCGAGATGTCGAAAAGAGGATCGAGAGGTCGAAGTGGGAATCGAGAGGTCGAAGTGAGAATCGAGAGGTTAAAGTGGGAATCGAGAGGTCGAAGTGCGAATCGAGAGCGGCCAACTGTGCGATGGGCGACAGATTTGAACAGGCGAATGTCTCCCGCAACCCAGTGAGACTTTGCTTCCCACTGCTGTAATCCGGATGTCATGGATGGCGCTGCGAAGCGAGGAAGACAGACAGACAGACAGACAGACAGACAGACAGACAGACAGACAGAGGCCAGCGATAAAACCGTAGCGAGTTAGCAGTGGGTTATGGCCGTTATGGTGGGATAATGCCGTCCATGCGGGCAAAGCAGCGGGCAAGCGGCGTGGTGCATCTTCACTGCCAAATGAATGGCCACCCGGAAATCAGGCTGGAATGGCTGCAGCGAGGCTTGACTGTGTTAAAAAAATAACAACGACTAACTGCAAAAACAGTCTGAGTATCTGAGTCAGGCTGCTGGGGCGACTGAAGCCACCTTCACCAGGTGACTGCCCCGTGCGTTACCTTTCCCACCTGGGCACCCTCGGGAAGCGCGTTCAGGTCTCTGGGCGGAAACCTAGGACGTCGCGCAGCGGGCCAGAAGACCGGTGGAGGCGGCCAAAACTCTAGACGCGTTTCGAGCTACAGAGTCGCTACATGGGACTCGAACCGAACGTGTGACCCCACCAATGGATTCCTCGTGCGGAGAGCAATCCATTGGTGGGGTCACACGTTCGCTTCGAGTCCGTTTTAGCGACTCTGGAGCTCAAAACGCGTCTTGGATTATGACCGCCTCCATCGGCCTTCTGGCCCACTATGCGAAGGCCACAACACGGAACTGCCGCACTACAAGCGTGCCACTCAAAACCCCAAATGGAGGCGGGCTGTGCGATATCGAAGCAGAAGCTACATAACGGGTCGGCCCTCTTTGGGAAACTGCTGCTGCATCTTCATACAGTGGTCTTCAACCCTCCCCTCCCCCTCCCCCGTCTCGGGCAAAATTTATTTAGCCTGCGCCGCCTTGCCACTCCCCTCTTTTCCACTATCTCACCCTCACGGCCTCTCACCCCCAACCCCGTCTCTCTCTCTCTCTCTCTCTCTCTCTCTCTCTCTCTCTCTCTCTCTCTCTCTCTCTCTCTCTCTGCAACTATCTGCAATCTGCCGCATCGCTCCACCCTTTCCCTCATGCGAGATGAGCCCTCTGCAGCAGTACTCCTCAGCAACTATTGCTAACAGTCAGACCGTCCTTCACTGATTTCGAAATGTCCTCAACGGGTTGAAGCTGCCAATCATTTAAAGCGAAAGTGCTCTTCCTGCATACCAAATCCCTCACGATATCGTCATTCGGAAAATTTGGTGTCACTAAAGTGTCGTCATTTTCAAGATTTTTCTACTTTTGAAAATGACGACAGAGTGCGAGAGAGCGCAACAGTTGTTCCAGGTGAACGGTGAAGCCAGTCGAAACAGGGCGAGCAGTACACTGTAGTGCAACAAGTCAGTGCAGGTTCTCGTGACAGATGACAGACGTTATTTTCTGGCAGACGTGAGGATCCGACCTAACCTAACCCAAAATAGATAAATATTGATTCGGATTCACCGATAGAAGTACGCAATTCCTCTCTGCCTGTGAATTCCTAAAACCCTGCTTGTAGCATCAAACACGTAGCACCTAAAGGACATCCGAATGCGAATCCCAATCTGAACCGGCGGCCCGTTCCAGACGGAGCGCGACACAGATTGCGTATCGCCTGGGGTTGTTTTCGCCCGACGCGTCATCCGCCCGGCGCCTGCACTGCATGGGGTGTCTGCATAAACAGGCGTCACACTGCAAAAAAAAAAGGCGACTCGAGTCGACTTGGACTTTAAAGTTTAAAATTCTTTCGGCTGAGTCACAGGGCTCTTGGTCAAACCCCCCCCCCTCCAAAAATGTAGTATTTCTTTCACGTTTTTACGGCTTTAGAAAATAAAATGTCGATTAATTGAACTTGCAGAGTTGAAAGCTTATCACGTTGAACACAAAAGTTTTCAGATGAAGAAAAGTAACTCAAGAGGACTCTTCTTTTTTTTATTTTTAAAGAAAATTTTCTTCCTGTATGAAATTTTTTTTCTTTGGGTCAAGACTTTTTGTAACAAGAAAATTAAAAATCAGGAAACTATTTTTCTGGGTGTGGGTCAAAAATTCCCCCTTATAAAAGATAAATTGTATAATTTCTTTCACTTTTTTTAAGGCTTTAGAAAAAATAAATGGTCGATTGATTGAACTTGCAGGGCCGAAAGCACGTCATGTTGAACCACGCCGCTACGGCCGGCTGAGCTCCTGTCTAGTGAGGGCGGTTTCCTTTGCAGTGCATCTCAGCGTCTGAACGCGGGCGAGGCGGGCGGGCAGGGGCACGGGACTCCGAGACAGGCTCGGAAGCACGCAAAAACATGAGCCATGCCGACAGGGGTTAATATGTGACGCTCTCCGCACCCCCGGGCGTAGGGCCGTAGGGCCGTAGGGGACGCTCCGGGGAGACAGCAAAAAAGCGAAAGTGGTCTCGACGCCGCGAACGGCAGCAAAACCTTAAATACTTAGTCCGCCGCGCCGAGGCTGCGCGACGGGGACGGCTTCGCTGTCAACGTTTTTCAGGGATAGTAACTTTTGTCTAGTGAGAAAGGAGCGGACGGAAGCGGGATTCAAGCAGAGATTAACGTTTTCCAGAGAGCAACGGGACGGCTGTGTGGAGTGCACTCATTTATTTTTTTCAAAACTGACGAATCAAGAAAGAAAGATGGGGTTGCACTTTTAAAGACGAGGGAGGACAGTCCCTATACTACTTCGAAAATAAGGTGACCGGACGGCCCAGACAGGTCAGCAGACTGATTCCGAGAGTCTCTCTGTCTCTCTCGCACTCATAGGGCGTCCCGTGAGGGTGCGAGAGAGAGAGAGAGCGACGAAAACGACTCTCGGGATCGGACTGCGGGGCTGCCGGGCAGGGCGGCTCCTCAGGTTTAAAAGGCTAAAAGGCGGGAGAATGGAATAAAGTCGACTTGTATGTAACCCCTTGATGAATGGGTAGGAAGGAAGGCGCCCTCTCCGGGCGTCCCCGACGGCGCCTCTCTCTCTCTCTCTCTCTCTCTCTCTCTCTCTCTCTCTCTCTCTCTTCAGCGCGTCCTCCACCCTTCCTCCGGCGCCCTTCCCTAAACGGTACAAGTACCCATAAATCCCTTGTCCTTTTCCTATACAAGACTTTGCACACAACACCCTTGATTGAATCTGTCTCCAAGAGATTTGTGCCCCCGACTCGTCCTCTCTGTGCCTCTTCCCCGCCCCTGTCACCCGGCCACCCCGCCCCCAACCACCCCGCCCCCGGCCAGCCCCGCCTCCCCGCCCCCAACCACCCGGCCCCCCAGCCCCCGGCCTCCCCGCCCCCGCCACCCCGCCCCCGGCCACCCCGCCCCCGGACCACCCCGCCCCCAGCCTCGCTACGAAAGGACGCAAAGTAGTGTGGAAATGTTGCCGCTTGCCACCTCACCCCCTCGCCTCCCCTCCCCTCCCGGCACTCTGACAGTTTCCGTCACGAAACAAAGGCAGACGACCGATTCCGCCCGCCGGGCGTCCCGTCGCTCTGTCTCTCTCGCACCCGACCGGAGCGCTCCACGAGTGCGAGAGAGACAGAGCGCTGTTCGCTCTCCAGGACGGACAGTTTTATCTGCCAACTTGTGCTCGTCCGGAACAAACGGCTAGGCCTGACCTCCGTGGGCGGATCGGAACACCGCGTCCAAGTCCGGCCCGCATCCGTCAAGCACCACGAAGTTGGACTTCCAGTGGCGTTACCTCCAAAGGCTTTACAGGGAGTGTATCAACCACACTGTTGAGGCAGCGAGAGAGACAGAGCGACGAAAGCGCGCTGCTCGGAATCGCCGCTCTGCCGCGGCGGCGCGACGTGGACAGTGGCCGGGTGGACGGTCATAACTCACAGTGTGTCAAACGACGCGCCCCGCCCCGCCCCGCCCCGCCCCGCCTCCCTACGGGACAGAGCGCCTCATCCCGACCAGTTATGCAAATCTCTGGTGGCGCCGCGTGGCCAGCACGGCCAGGCGCGACTAGGAGCATGGCGTCTTAGGTCAGTGGCGTGGACTAGCGTGGACCGCCGCACAGTGGGCCGGAAGACCGGTGGAGGCGGCCGAAACTCTCGACGCGTTTTGAGCTCCAGAGTCGCTAAACAGGGCTCGAACCGAACGTGTGACCCTATCAATGGATTGCTCGTTCGAAGAGCAATCCATTGGTGGGGTCACGTGTTCGGTTATAGTCCCATTTAGCGACTCTGGAGCTCAAAACGCGTCCGGGATTTTGACCGCCTCCACCGGTCTTCTGGCCCACTGTACGGCGGGGACGACCCGAGGTCTTGTCGATCCGCGATCGCCCGGGTGGACACACACACACACAAACTCACCTTGTCGGCCTGCCGTAGACAGTCGATCCGCCTCATCTTGCCCTTTTGGTCCGGGTTGGAGAGCACGCACATGGCGGGCTTCTTGCCGGTGATGGACAGGACGAAGTCCTCGCGGCACTCCTGCGTGATGTCCTTGCGCAGCTTGCCCAGCAGCCGCGAGGCCCACTTCTGCTTCACCTCCGCCTTCTCGCTCTGCAACAGGGAGACAAGGGGTTGTTGTTTACAATGTGGGCCAGAAGACCGGTGGAGGAGGCCAAAACACTAGACGCGTTTTGAGCTCCAGAGTCGCTGAATGGGACTCGAACCAAACGTGTGACCCCACCAATGGATTCCTCGTTCGGAGAGCAATCCATTGGTGGGGTCACACGTTCGGTTCGAGTCGAGAGAGCCACAAACTGACAGACAGCCCGTCGGAGCTGATCTAGCGCCCGACGGGCCCGGGGTAGGCAACCCGCTCCACGCCGGGACGCGGCGGGTCGGCCTATCCCAGCGTCGCAGGGGCCCCGCAGCGCCGGTCGCTCTGTCTCTCTCGCACTCGTGGGGCGTGCCGCGGGCGTGCGAGAGAGAAAGCAGCAGAGTGGCGCAGGCAAAGCCGAGAAGTGCGTGGCATGTTTTCGGTGGCTGACTCCGCAATTTGCATCAAGTCGCCGCATCCGCCGCATCCGCTGCAGCCGTTGCCACTGCCGAGGAAGACATGCGTTCAACGCGAGCCGCTCCACTGGAAAGCACGCAACTCGCGCAAAGCCGCGGCACTGTTAACTGCCACTGTCGCTCGCATCCCATTAACCTGTGCCGCCTGTCGCGCCCGGTCTTGTTTGCAGACAGGCCAAACAGATCCATCTTGCCGAGTAGTCTCTATAATCGCAACGGAACGGGCTCGCTTTTTCCATCGAGTCGATTGCCGCTTAATTTGCAAAGCAGCGCCCTTGCTACGCTCGCCTCCCCGACCTGGCGTAGGACTTGACTGCCGCCGGGTTACGCTAGCAGGGCCCCACAGTGGACTTGCCAGAAGACCGGTGGAGGCGGAAAAATCTCTACACGCGTGTTGAGCTCCAGAGTCGCTAAATGGGACTCGAACCGAACGTGTGACCCCATCAATGAATTCCTCCTTCGGAGAGCAATCCATTGGTGGGGTCACATGTCCGGTTCGAGGCCCATTTAGCGACTCTGGAGCTCAAAACGCGTGAGGACTTTTCGCCGCCTCCACCGGTCTTCTGGCCCACTGTAAAGCACCGCAAAAAAGGCAAGATTTTTGAAAAAGAAAAATGCATTCAATTTTTTTTGGTGGGTACTTTAGGGACGGCACCGCCACCGATTCCAACTGCACGCGTGCACCACAGGGAGCAGGAGCGACCCTGCGCACGGCGTGCCGTCGCTGTCTCTCTCGCACCGCCACGGACCACCGCACCGGAGCGAGAGAGACGAGGTCAGGGGACACACTGCACTGTGACACAGGACGGACGAACATTCCGATCACGATAACGCCAATTTCTCACATCACACATCACGGTGCACGGCGGTCCCCCGGCATCCCCGCGCGGGGGGCCGGCCCACCTCGCGAACAAGTTAATAAATACTGGAACAAAGGACAGCGGGGCGAACATTACAAGGCGGCCGTCCCTTGCGGGGAGAGAGAGAGAGAGAGAGAGAGAGAGAGAGAGAGAGAGAGAGAGAGAGAGAGAGAGAGAGAGAGAGAGGGAGAGAGAGAGAGAGAGGACCGCACCGCAAGGACAAGGGCAGTCGCAAGGGACCAATAAAAATAAAAGAAGGTCCTTTAACACACCTCGGCGACATACCCGGCTCCCAAATCCTGCAGGCCTCCACCAGGTTGCGAAGGGCAGGGCAGTAGTCTGACGTCGAAACGGTGTGCTCTGTCTCTCTCTCGCACCGCTGTGGGACGCGCCGCGAGTGCGAGAGAGACAGAGGGTCGTTCGCACCCCATCATCGAACCGAGCAGGCAGTATCAGCCGGCCTTGGGGGATTTAGGAAAGGCGTTCCCGATTCCCCCCCCCTCTCTCTCTCTCTCTCTCTCTCTCTCTCTCTCTCTCTCTCTCCCTCTCTCTCTCTCTTATGCCGCCTCCCCTCCCCTTGATCTATCGCGCATCCCTATTTCAAGCTGCCGTGCCCTACAAAAATGCGACGACGAAAAAAAATATGCGAAAAAGGGCGCGCCGACGATGTTTTTGTTTCGGCTGCCAGTCGGGTTGTTGTTGTTGTTGTTGTTGTTGTTGTTGGAGGTGCGCGTGGGTAAGTGTCGCGAGTGCCGAGCCAAAAGCCGAACGGCAGCGATCAGATAGACCGAACGCGTCATCTCTGCGAGTGCATCTATCACGCCGCGTCGCAGCGCGTCGCGCCTAGGCATTATGCTTGTTATTATTTCGCTCGCAGAGAGACTGCAGGGACTCGCGAAGGAGGACTGCAGGACCACCTGGGACCGACAGCGCTACCGCATCCATCGCCAGATGGCTATCGGAGTGACGCGGTGCAGACAGAGACAAAAGACGCGGTTGCAATGCGGCACTGTAAAAATTTTCCGTACTTCAGTACTCCTTCTCTCGTTCTCTTTCAAACAGTGTGCCCGTTCGGGCCCAAGGCGGAAGCGCGGTGGATCGAGTGACGCGCCACCGCCTTGGAACAATCGGCATCCCCCGAGGAAGGCGCCGGGCAGCACGGAGACGGACAGACAGACAGACGGACGGGCAGGCAGACAGTGGGCCGGAGGACCGGTGGAGGCGGTCAAAGACCCCGATGCGTTTTGAGCTCCAGAGTAACTAAATGCGAATCAAACTGAACGTGTGACCCCACCAATGGACTGCTCTCCGAACGAGGAATCCATTGGTGGGGTCACACGTTCGATTCGAGGCCTGTTTAGCGACTCTGGAGCTCAAAACGCGTCTAATGTTTTGTCCGCCGGCGACGGTCTTCTGGCCCACTGTGAGACAGGGGAATCACGACTAACTGCCTCGCCGCCCTCCCCGATCACGCTGGGCATCCCGACCGGAAGTAGCACCGAGTTAGTGAGGGATGAAGTTGGAGTAAACTTTATTCCTTTCCTTTAACTTTGACTGTGTTTAGTTCCCTTTGCTCGCCGCGCTGACCCTGGAGCGCCACACGCGGGGGTGACTGGAGAGAGGGAGAAAGAGAGAGAAGAGAGAGAGAGAGAGAGAGAGAGAGAGAGAGACAGAGAGAGAGAGAGAGAGAGAAAGAAAGAGCAAGGATAAATCATCTTGCCCTGGCCGAGCAAGACAGCTACAGCTCTCAGGGGGGCTTTTTCGGTTAGTTTACGTTTCCCCTAATTCGCCGTTTTCTCTTTTTGTGCGATCAGCGGGCTGAGCTGCCCTCGGCCACTCCGGGTCGCTCGGTGCGACGGAGAGGGAAGATGCGGCCCTTTCGCGCCAGCAAAGCCGAAAGATGTGAGAATAAGGGGTCCTGTTTGGTCCTGCTGACTGATTCCATGAGTCGTTTTCGTCGCTCTGTCACTCTCGCACCTACGGGAGTGTGAGAGCGACAGACGCAGCATCAGCCTGTGCCAGTCTATTCCTCGCGGTGCAGAGGCGGCTGGTGACACAGCGAGGCACTGCGATTCATTAAGATATCTCCGGATCGTGCCTGGAAAGCGATAGCGGACGGCCTGCCAGGCGTGATCGCTATCCACCCGTATGACTTTCTTGTTTATAGTCGTTAATTATCGGTATCAGTCAATAGGCATCGACACCTCGCCACCCGTTTCAAAGCAAACACGCCTGCCCGCGTCCACGGCTCGCCCTGCCACCGTTTACTTTGGCCACCAGCAGCAGCACTTTCACGCGATTTTCATGTCGAGAATTTCGTCATTAACTGACCGACGAACGGAGTGCTGCTGCTGATCAGAAAACTAGTTCTTCGCGGTAGTCGATTTCAAACTGAACCAGATATTTGACTGGCTTGCGAAAAACGACCTGTGTGCGAGATGCGACCCTCGAGATGTGAGCAGGCCTTCTCTGGCAGAATGACCAACAGATTAGCTTTAATTGAAAGCAAAGAACTCGGGGAGAATTATAATTAAACGCGGGCAGGCAGGCGGGCGGACAGACGGACAGACAGACAGACAGACAGACAGACAGACAGACAGACAGACAGACAGACAGACAGACAGGCCGGCACGCGCCTCCTCTTCGAAAGGTCCCAACACACGGAATGGGGGTGGCCTAACCTTTCAATGAATGTCGCACCACATTGGCAACTTTTTATTGCTTTCCTTTCGCGGGGGTTACGCGAGGAAAAGTAAAAAAAAGGAATAAATAAAAAGAAGGCTGAAAAATGGGGCCGAAAAGAGTCGGCTCGTTTTCGCCAGCGACACTTTGGGCTGCTAAGTAGGGGCCCTGCCTTTTCGGCGGCCCTAAACGGAGCACCACGGGCCGCCTCCCTCCGCCAGGCCGGCCACACCGCGGCGAAGCAGCGCAAGCAGGGCAAGCAGGGCAACACCCACCATTATGCCCAGGACTAATAACAGGCATCATACCGCGCGGCAGTAACCTAATGCCATGTTAATTGAATGCATGCAAACAGTGTGTGTGTGTGTGTGTGTGTGTGTGTGTGTGTGTGTGTGTGTGACAAAGACAAGCGATTCTCTGTGCTGGTGTGTGTGTGTGTGTGTGTGTGTGTGTCACCAACACATTGCAGCTTCCTACCTCAGGGGCCGCGCTTGAGCTGCTCGGTCAGCTGCTGGGTGGTGGACTTAGGGTGCAGAGGTTAAATTTTTGGTGACTTTTAACATCTTAAATGCTTTGGTTGAACAGGTCTCGAAAAAAAAAAGTGGGGATGAAACGGTTGGGGCGCACAGACAGTGCGGTCACTCTCTTTATGAATGGTCCCTCCCTTTAACCGCGCGGCTGTGGTGGCACGCGTAGTACTACCCACCCGATGGACTTCCCCCCCTCCCTTCTCCCCCCCCCCCTCCTCCTCGCTGTCGTCTTTCTTTACGATCTGATTGTTATGCACTCATTACGCCCTGCCGTGTGGCGTCCTCAAACATTTTAGCGGCATACAATGAGTGCGTGGTGGATCTCTCTCTCTCTCTCTCTCTCTCTCTCTCTCTCTCTCTCTCTCTCTCTCTCTCTCTCTCTCTCTCTCTCTCTCTCTCTCTCCGGAGAGTGACTGAGATGTGGCCGCGCCGCTCTCATACATTTCAATTGGCGCTTGCCGGGCGTTTGTTCCGGGCTGGCCAACCTGTCGGTATGAATCAGCGGCCGTTGGATTGACTGACTGCCGGTGGGCGACCCAGCGCTGCCAACGGTCCAAAATACGAGACACGTCCGTCATCCATGTAAAACAAATTTACAAAAAAAAATACCTATTAAAATTTTGAAATAAAAAAATTGGACGTAAAAATAAATTTATACATAATAAAACAAAGTTCACTGTGTAATTTTTTATTAAATTCTGAATTTGAGCTGGGGCTGAAAAAAAATGTGTTCCCGGACGCGGGGGGGGGGGAGGGGGGAGGTCTTGGGGCTGCGACGGTGGCGGCCCGGCGGGCAGGAACTACGTGAGAAACATTCTGGCATGCAGAAGGGTTGTGTTCAGCGTTTTTCCCAGTCCGCTGCGCATCGGGCCCAAAAAGCCACACCGTGGGGACAAAGATAGAGGTGCGCGAACCGTCTGCCTGTGTGTGTGTGTGTGTGTGTGTGTGTGTGTGTGTGTGTGTGTGTGTGTGTGTGTGTGTGTGTGTGTGTGTGTGTGTGTGAAGGGGGTGGGGAAGGCAGCATCAGGAAAGACCTCAAGGAAGGGTGTGAATGGATCGAGGGACCTGAATCAATCGCAGAAGCCTTCGCACACACAATGCACGGTGCGCAGAGAGAGAGAGAGAGAGAGAGAGGCGTCGCGGAAGGGATTCACAAATGACTCCCGAAATTCGGAACGCCGCTCTTAGAAAACTGCTATAGAGCTGCTATAGACTACTCGCGATGTCCGGTCATACGGAAAAATGAAAACAAAAGGAAATAAAGATAAAACTAGGAATAAAAAGGCGATGACGCTAACGGGGCGGTGGGATTTGAATACGAAATAGGAAGACAAAGGCGACAGGAGAGAGAGAGAGGGGAGGGGAGGGGGAGGGAGACGCCAAGAAAAGGGCCAGCCGAAAAGAGCCCCCGCCTGACGAAGAGTAAGTGCAGAATTATCAGGAGTAGTCTGTTTGATTGCGAGCAAATTGCTTGATTTATGTTTATGACTTTTAAAAAGAATCGCGGGCACCTTCCCGGACTTTTAGGCGAGGGCCGCGAGAAGGCGCCGAGTGGGCGAGGGAAATTATACTCCCATGTACGCTCCCCGGGACCCCTGTGGGTCCCTGGGCGTCGTTATGCGGAAAACCAGCGCTCAAAAAAAAAAAAAGAAAAAAGAAAACACAAGGAAAGATGAAACTGCTGCGGCTCGCCTACGGTGTCAAAGTGAGATAGAAAGGGAGGACCGCGCGCCATTATGCGAGCCAGCCACGCGTCGCCACCTCTTCATTGATACTGGAGGCGAGACTCGGTGATTTTAAAGCGCGCTGCCTCCTTGCCATTTTTCGCGGCAGTAGCGATTTTTCATACGAGTTTTGTGAAAGCGGTTTTTCCGATCGCGTACTCGTTGTGATGATTGTATCTCAATGGTCAGCACTGAGAAAACCTTACAAACTATTTTAGGCCTTTGTTCAAAATACTAAGTAAGGTTTTAAGCGTGAGGAAATAGTAAATTTGAAATCAGCGAGAGCTTAGTGCGTAGGGTTACGTGAGTGCGGACTAGCGAGCTCTAGGGCCAACTTAGGAGGCCAGAATTCTACACGCGATTTGAGCTGCAAAGTCGCTAATTGAGACTCAAACCAAACGTGTGACCCCACCAATGGATTGCCCTCCGAACGGAGAATCCATTGGTGGGGTCACACGCTCGGTTCGAGTCCTGTGTCAGCGACTCTAGAGCTCAAAACGCGTCTAGGCTTTGGCCGCTCCACCGGTCTTCTGGCCCACTGTGCACCGCCAGGGCTACCTTTACGGCGGCCCCTTCTAGGGCCACCTCCAGGACCACCCAGCCCGTCCCTGACGCCTGCAGCCCTCTCTGTCAAAGGCAGCTTTGCGAGAAATGAAGTGCCTTCAAGGCTATAGATTCTCGCCACGGGCGTGGCGTGGCGCGGTCGCACGGCCACTATCACGCCGAATAAAAAGGGAGGGAGGAGGGCGCAAAAAAAAAAAATCACCGTGCATCTTACTAGGACGCTTATTTTCGTGACGCCACTTTAGAACAGAAGAAAGATAGCGGGTGCACTCTGATAAAAATTTATAGCGAAATGCGACCACGAGCACGCACGTGAAACTAACGTTTTCACGAGCAAAGAGAAAAAAGTCAACTTTTAAAAAGCTAAGACACTGCTATTTTTTTTAAAAAAAAAAATTCACAGGTTTTGTCGTACTTAGAACAATGGATGCTTAATTTTTAATTTTATTGGTTTTTGTAAGAAAAAAATCTTGAAACAAGAAAAATTATCTTCAAATCAAGAAAACACATTGGATTGAGAAAAATTTCCTCGCAAAAACCAAAAAAGTTAATTTTTTCTTGATCTAGGAAGTCATTTTTTATTTGGATGGTTTGCTACAGCACGCAGGTTCAAATACCAGCTTTTTTTTCCTTTTTTCCCCCCGCGGTCTTTCGGTCCCTTAATTTCCAGTGTGCAGCCTTCTCCACAAAGGAGGCGCCGCTGACTCGCGCGGGAAAAAGGCGGCAAGATCGGCCACAGACTTATTCATAGGGAATCGAGCGACTAACCTTTGGCGGAGACGGGCCATAAAACACACCGTACTCTGTGTCCACAATCCACGACGATCGAACCCCCAGCCATTCCCGCGCCGCCCTGCGCCCCACCACTGTGAGGACGCTGAGGTGGAGCCGCCCCGGCCGTAACGCGCTCACCTTTGCACCCCCTGAATCGTGAATTTCACCGCCAGAAATCAAGTGCCCAGCTGTAAACTTCATGACCATCGCACAGTGGGCCAGAGGACCGGTCATCATCATCATCAGCGCTGTTAGGCCTCAGCAGACAGGCGAACAAAACTCTAGACGCGTTTTTAGCTCCAGAGTCGCTAAATGGGACTTGGACCGAATCCCAGAAGATGGATTTGCCGTGAAGACGTTGGCTCTGTCGTCACCTGGATGCGTAAAGGTGAAAAAATATAAGTAGAGATCTAAAATTTGGGTAAAATTTTAAAGGATAATAAAATTTTAAAGAACTAAAACCGGTAGTTTTGGTCGGATTCAAGTAACTTCTCCGCGTGTCGTTCGCGGACCCAACGTCGTTCCGTTCGATCCTCTCGGCGGGAAGGGGCGAGGATGCCCAACACTCGCGCTACTCCGAACTGAGGACTGAGGCCGGGCGCCAAGAAAAATGGCGCATGAATTTAATAGAGCTGAAATAGAATGGCTCGTTCGGCCATTTGCATTCAAATTCGAACGACATTTGGAGGGGAGGATGGCTCTCGGTTAGAAAGAGAAAAGAGACACATATTTTATGACGCGGCGGTGCTCCGGACGGCGGTGAGGGATGGCGCGGCGGCGCCCCGCCCCGCCCCGCCCCGCCCCCGCACTGTTTAGCCAGGGAGTCCCAGTAATTAAAATGCAATCACTGACACTGCGCCACGGTAAGTCGGCCGACTAATAACTGGGGCGCGGAGGCGCGAAGATGACGAGGGGGAGCACAGTGGGCCAGAAGGCCGGCGGAGGCGGACGAAACTCCAGACGCGTCTTGAGCTCCAGAGTCGCTAAATGGGACTCGAACTCAAAGTGTGACCCCACCAATGGATTGCTCTCCGAACGAGGAATCCATTGGTGGGATCACACGTTCGGTTCGAGTCCCATTTAGCGACTCTGGAGCTCAAAACGCGTGTAGCATTTTGGCCGCCTCCGCCGGTCTTCTGGCCCACTGTGGGGAGGCGGGGAGGGGCGCGGAGGGAAAGAGACGGAAAAAGGAGGGTGGCGACCCAAACATGCGGCCGAGAAGATGCCGCTGGAAATTCAGCGGAAACATCGGGGCGTCTTGAGTCGCACGGCACGGACCGCCTCCCCTTGCTTCCGGTCCCCTCGGCGGGCGATGGCGTGCGAAAGCGGAGGGGCGGGCAGGGCGTAACAGTGGGCCAGAAGACCGGTGGAGGCGGACAAAATGCTACACGCGTTTTGAGCTCCAGAGTCGCTAAATGGGACTCGAACCGAACGTGTGACCCCACCAATGGATTCCTCGTTCGGAGAGCAATCCATTGGTGGGGTCACACGTTCGGTTGAAATCCCAAGCGACTCTGTGAGGTGTCACGCAAGTAGTCTTCAAGATGCTCATTTTTTCCCTTTCCACAGTGTGAGATGTCGTTCAGAGTCCGCACGGGGAATCGTTTAGTGTGAAGGGTCTGGCACCTGCATCGCATTCTGAGCGTTGTTAGCAGGATAATGAAAGGGGCAGAATAAGACCATCGCGCTGCCCGCCGGCCGTCGGAATCCCGGTTAGCTCGTCCGCGCCACGGGCGCAGCCGGTTCTACGTTTGTGACGGTAATCTCACGTTCGAAACGTTGCGATCCGTCAGGTGTCGGCTAAGCAGCAGAGCCGCGGCGTTCCGTGGAGTCGCTTCGTCGCTCTGTCTCTCTCGCACCCTTACGGGTCGCCCCGCGAGTGCGAGAGAGACAGAGCGGCGTCAGTCTGAAGCAGGTGATTCGCCTGGGGAAGTGTGGCGTCCCGGTGCGACCAGCGACACTTCCCCGGAGCTAAGTCATCCTCGGAGGCCAGGCCAAGCCAGGCCCTGCACAGTGGGCCAGAAGACCGGTGGAGGCGGCCAGAACTCTAGAAGCGTTTTGAGCTCCAAAGTCGCTGAATGGGACTCGAACCGAACGTGTGACCCCACCAATGGATTCCTCGTTCGGAGAGCAACCCATTGGTGGCGTCACACGCTCGGTTCGAGTCCTGTTTAGCGACTCTGGAGCTCAAAACGCGTCTAGAGTTTTGGCCGCCTCCACCGCTCCTCTGGCCCACTGTGCTGCAGCAGGGCAGGGCTCCGATAAACAAACTACTCGTCTCTCTCTGTTCGGGACGCTGGTCCAGCGGGAGGCTGATGTTGTCGAGGGTCTGCAGGGCGGCGTGGCGGGGCGAGGCGGGGGACTTGTAGGTGGACCCAGCAAGACGAGTCCAGAGCATGCCGGACCCTTGCAGGCAAGCTCGCGGGCCCCACACCATTACATAGTTTTGTTGGTTGTGGGACTTGACAGTGTGCCGTCCGTCCGCGTTGTTCTCATTGCGGAACATAGTTTCGCCCGGGCATGTGAGGTACACTAGTAGGCGCCGGCGCAGCGCGGCCCGGGTGGGCACGGCCACGTTAAATCGGGACAAACAGCGACACAGTGAAAAAATCAAGTTAAATCGACTCTAAAGCCATCAATTTTTAATTTTTGGACAAAATCTCACTGTACTTAGGCGCGGTTTAAGGGGAGGGCGACGGGGCGACGAGGATTTTGTTGCCACCACATTTTTAATCCAGTCTCTGGAAGATTTCTCGAGTTTCCAAGGAACGTTCCCCCTAGGTTCGACGAGCGAAAAGGATATTCAAACTCAGAAAATCAACCAAACTGCACTCAAGTTGCACTCCAACTTTGTCACAGTGCATGAGATCGGGACCGACTTTCCATGTTACGAGATGTTTGTTTCCGCGATGAGGCGGTCGTTTACCGCGAACTGATTCTTAATTGTGGGGCGTGATGATGATTTAATTTGGGCGCGTGCCAGAGGTGGCAAGCGGCCCGGCCAATGAGGGGCTTATCTTCGGCCGCTGCCCATATGGAGAGCCAATGGCAACCAATGGCAGCCAATGGCGACATGCGGGCCGTTTTGGCAGGGAGGCCCAAGCGCCGCTGTTGGCGCCAAATTTGAACCAAACCCATCGGCATATCGGAACGGCCGGTGAGGACACCTCACAGTGGGCCAGAAGACCGGTGGAGGCAGTCAAAATGCTACACGCGTTTTGAGCTCCAGAGTCGCTAAACAGGACTCGAAGCAATAGTGTGACCCTACCAATGAATTCCTCGTTCGGAGAGCAATCCATTGGTGGGGTCACACGTTCGATTCGAGTCCTGTTTAGCGACTCTGGAGCTCGAAACGCGTCCGGGGTTTTGACCGCATCCACCGGTCTTCTGGCCCATTGTGCGTTGGCACCGTTTCGCTGTTTGTCGTGGGAACCGACGGCCTCCAGTCGGAGACGCGTTCTCTGTGAAAACGACGGCTTACGCCCCGCTTACGCGTTTGGCACAGGGAGCGGCACTAAGCAGCGGTCAGGTCGTACACCGTACGTTCCGTTCTCAGTCCCCTGGGACGCGGACCTGCACTGGCAACCACACCGTGTCAAATGCATGGCGCTATGGCGCTCGCGGACAGTGCAGCAGCCATCGCTCTGTCTCTCTCGCACTCGTGGGGCGTCCCGAGAGGGTGAGAGAGAGAGAGAGAGAGAGAGAGAGAGAGAGAGAGAGAGAGAGAGAGAGAGAGAGAGAGAGAGAGAGAGAGTTCCAAATGGCGCGCGCTGACAGTGCAGCGAAACCGCGAGTCATAAGCGTCGTCGTCCTGCCGGCGAAAACCTGATACAGTGTTGCCATTGATTGAGACTTCGCCTTCGGAATAATGCCCCTTTTAATGCTCTCAAATAAATTGGCTAACTCTTGGGCCGGTCCATAAATATTACGTCCCTGCCGCTAGAGGGCTCCGCAGTCGCCCAGCGCCGCCAATGTAACGCCAGTAAAATGTCCCTAGCGCGTGTGGCGGCCGCGGTCAGACTATTTAGTCATAAACGCTCGGCGGATATTTACGGGTCGAATTCAAACAGCTCCGAACTTGCTCTAACGACACCTGCAGACTGATTCCGAGAGTCGTCTTCGTCGATCGGTCTCTCTCGCAGCTGTAGGGGGCGCCCCGTGAGTGCGAGGGATACAGAGCGACGAAGACGACTCTCGGAATCAGTCTGCTGTGGAAACTCTGGACGCCGGCCGCGCACGCTCTCAATTTGCCATTCACGGCGGTGGGACGCAGCAGCTGTCTCTCTCGCACCGCACAGTGGACCAGAAGACCGGTGGAGACGGTCAAAACTCTAGACGCGTTTTGAGCTCCAGAGTCACTAAATGGGACTCGAACCGAACGTGTGACCCCACCAATGGATTCCTCGTTCGGAGAGCAATCCATTGGTGGGGTCACACGTTCGGTTCGAGTCCTGCTTCGCGACTCTGGAGCTCAAAACGCGTCCGGTATTTTGGCCGTCTCCACCGGTCTCCTGGCCCACTGTGCTGCGGGACGCTCCGCAAGTGCGACAGAGACAGAGCGACGATACCATTCCCCGTCAGAATGAGCCTCAGTGGCGTTTTCGTACACATTGTCAGCACTAGGATGATGGGATAGGTAGCAAGCAGCAGATTTTGATCCCTTGATCTCCCTGCTTCGCTGGCAGTCGTCATGGCGCGTCTCTCTCTCTCTCTCTCTCTCTCTCTCTCTCTCTCTCTCTCTCTCTCTCTCTCTCATTACACGAGAGCGACAAGGACGGCGCGACGTAACGGCACATCGTAGAATGCACTCATGCTATGCAAAACAGCAGCTGTTATCCTCAGAGCCGCAATCGGCTCGAAATAGCGCGGAGGCATTCGGGCGACATCGCCCCTCTCTCTCGCACTCACTCGCACTGCCGCCCCGCGGTGGTCAAGGCTGCGAGTGCGAGAGAGACGGACGCGCGGGCCTCGGGCTGAAACGGCGC
Source organism: Thrips palmi (assembly GCF_012932325.1). Classification (NCBI taxonomy): domain Eukaryota; kingdom Metazoa; phylum Arthropoda; class Insecta; order Thysanoptera; family Thripidae; genus Thrips; species Thrips palmi. Next base: position 7,003,613 of record NW_023144627.1, read on the forward strand.
GAAAAGGGAACGAGAGCGGTGGCGCAACTAGGCCTGCCAACGGAGAAATTTAAAAAAAATATATATATGACAGCACTAAGAGTAGCGACCGAGTCAAACATCTTGTTATTTGAATTCGCATAGTTACTTACACTAATTGGCACCGCACTATGAAAATTTGCTCCCACTTTATGACAAAAACGTGGATGGTATTTTTCATTACTTTCAAATGATGACGATCTCATCGCTTATTGATGACATTTTCATCAAATTTCCCATACTCATTGCATGGGCGTGACAAAGTCATAAATTGTTTTGATGACATTGTTTTAAGAAAAATCAGCCTCAAAATTGTCATCAAGTGACGACTAAAATATTCACAATGCTCGAGTGGAATAAAGTTTTACCAAAAAATTGAAGTGTTGCAGTGTGTTGGGTTGGGTCGGGTTCCCCAGGCGCGCATCAGCTCTGCATGTTTAATGCAGCCACACACAACCGGATCAGAAAATAGAACGAGGACACACTCGCGCGCATCTTGCTTCAAAATTTAGACCGATCATAACCCGGCCGGCGGTACGTACCCGCGCGAGCGCGTCGCTCCAATCAAGACTTTCGTTTTCGACTGTTTTTTTTCCCAGCGGGCCGCCAGAGGCCGTCAGAAGAGTCACTGTCTCTCTCGCACCGACTGGGAACGCTCCTTGAGTGCGAGAGAGACAGACCGGCGCTACAGGCGCGGCCAGGCGCTCCTTGATGTCGGCCGCGTACGTTTTCCGGAATCGCATAAACATTGCGAAGCAACGACACGCGCTGCGGTTTACGGCCGGTTAATGCCTCCGCCATTGACGGCGTAACAAGCCCTGTCAAGTTAGCAGCGTGGATGGCCAATGAATGGGGCCCGCTCTCTCAAGGGCAGAGTGACACAGAAAATGCAGTTTGAGGGACTTGGACAAGCCCTGTCAAGTTTGCAGCGCGGATGGCCGATGAATGGACCCACTTCCTCATCATGCAGGGTGTAGGGACTCAGAAAATGGACTTAAAGCATTGGAGAGTTTAAAAAATGAATCCGTGGATCAATAAAAGACCTTTCCTTACAAAGAAATTTCTTGTATGAAGAAAAAATATTCAGTTCAAAACTGTTTTTCTTAAAAAAATATATATTTTATTTTAGAGAAATTTCTTGTATGAAGAAAAATTTTCAGTTCAAGATGCTTTTCTAAAAGAAACCTTTTATTTTAAAGAAATTTCTTGGACAAAGAAAAAGAAATTCGGTTCAAGATGATGTTTCTGAAAAAAAAATCTTATTCTCTTTATTATTATTTTTAAAATTTTTGAAGGAGACGAAATGAGGTGCGTGTCAGGATACACGGAGTCTTTCCACGCAAGCGCCGTGCACACAATTCGCAACCAATTCCACATTTCCGACTATCCGCACGACGAATAGTGGTCGCGTGTTGGCTTAGTGACGGCGCGCGCCGACAGTGGTCATTCGTTTTACACGAACGAGTGCAAATACGGGGACGCGGACCGTAAGTCAATTCCAAAGGCGGGAAATTCAAAGCGCTGGTTCGCGGACTGGTTCCCGACGGCCAACATTTGACCGGGCTTCGCCGGGCTCGCCGGCGGATGACTTACACCCCGCAGATGCGTCGTTTCATGCCAGCCTGCTCTTTATTTTATGGGCCGTTACATTGTCTAATGGACGACTTTTTTTCCACCTCTTAAGGTAAATTATCCAGTCATATTTCAGATCACTTCCAGGAACGAGCGCCTTTTTCTGCGCCGGAACTGCCCCTCGATTATTGGCAGGGTAAATATACGGCGCCGGGTGACACCGCGGAGGGGAGAGGTGTGTTTAGTGGCCATGCTCGACACGGGACAAGCGAGCGTAATAGGCGGAGCCGAAGTGACCGGTGGACTGACATCCAGCAGGCCTAACACAGCATTTGACAAGAATACGAAGAAATTTGCATTCTCTGTTTGAAAAATTATTGCCGCTGTGTACAGTTGCACACAAATGTAGTTCCGCGACGCGATGTAGTGGGAGCAGATAAAACTACTTTCGGCGCCCGCTCGAACTAAATATAATAACAAGGCAAGTTCCGCCATTAAAGAGGAGGGCGGTGGAAAGTTGGAGGGCCGCGCACTGCCTGCCAGTGTGCCCGCGAGTGCAATCCAGAGCCGCGAAGCCGCGAAGCCAGTCGATAGCTCGAATGGAAAAGCGCACTGCTAAAATAGGCCATTCAGTGTTGCCATGTACGCAGGCAAAAATTCCCAGGATGTACCATTGTCGAAACAGTTTGCCAACCTTAGCCTGCCTGGCACTGCAATATCTACTTGGCTGTTGCTCTCAAAAAGTCTCCCAGAGGTTGACACTGGCACATCATGAGAGTTTTCACCTACTTGCGGCGACACTCCCACAGTGGTCCAGAAGTCCCATTTGGCGACCCTGGAGCTCAAAACGCGTCTAGAGTTTTGTCCGCCTCCACCCGTCTTCTGGTCCACTGTGACTCCCCAAGCGGGCGTCTACTGCCACCGGGACGTCCTCGTCCGATTCCCAGGGTCGTGAATGGAAACACGTCTCGTGGAATCCGTCCAACTCGGCGGATTGGATTCGAACGGACGTTCAATTTTGAATCTCGTGCCGTAAACAGAGGAGGCTGCAGAGTGGCGGCATTCCACTCCGTGTCGCGTTGCTAACAGGGCGCTGCGTCCGCCGGCAGTCTGATTCGGAGAGTCTCGCTCTGTCTCTCTCGCACCTATACGGGGCGCCCCGTCAGTGCGAGAGGGACAGAGCGACGACTCTTGGAATCGGTCTACGGGCCGCGGTCTTGGCCGCGGTTTCTCCCGGATAATCCCAACTCATAAATGAGAGAAAGAAAAGCACGGCCGACACCTTCCCAGCACCTTCACTGCCAGCAGCAGCCACCGCAGCCACCGCTACCGAGCACATTCGCAGCACGTCCGAGAATCTTGGTTTCAAAGTGGGGAACAAACGCCCGCTTCAGGTGTCACTCTCAGTCAAGCACCCCAATGACCTCACTCTCTGCCGTACCGATTATTTCTCATCAGCAGACACATTTCTGTAAGCAGCCATCAAACTTAGTACATTGTTCTTAACTACTTGACAATTTCTTTGTAATTTACTAAGAAAACGGTAATATCACTACAGTGATTAGCAATAAGTAATACTGAGAAAAAAACACCAAGTGGTTGCTTTCAGAAATGCGTCTGCGAATGATAAATAGTCAGTAAAATGCTGAGAAAGCACAGAATGACTCGAAAAGTCTAGATAAGGTCACAATAGACAGACATCTTGTTGTCTTTCACGTCATTTGGCAATGCAGTCAGGGCTTTGTTCTCCTGTGGAAGGCTCTACTACCTGTCGAAAGCAACGAGATCGTCACGAAATGTTGCTACTCACTATCGACGGCTCCGAAAATAATACGCGCAACTCAGGCCGCCGCTTACAACTAGAGTAACTGGCGGCCGCGCTGAGAACCCGCGCATCGCTTCCCGGCGGCGTCCGCGCTAGGTTATGTTTGACACATTATATCTCCTAAACCGTTAGAGCTAGATGGGTAGTGTAAGCGAGCCGATTGTAGATCTAAGTTAGAACTAAAATCGGCTCGCTTACACTACCCATCTAACTCTAACGGTTTAGGAGATATAACGTGTCAAACATAACCTAGCGCGGACGCCGCCGGGAAGCGATGCGCGGGTTCTCAGCGCGGCCGCCAGTTACTCTAGTTGTAAGCGGCGGCCTGAGTTGCGCGTATTATTTTCGGAGCCGTCGTTACTTACAGCGAGCGAGGGGCTCTGATCCGCATTCGCGCCGCCACATACCTGGAACAGAAACATAAACGCGGGGTAAGTGACGCTACCAAAGACGGCAACATTTTTGCCTTCCGCGCGGCCGGCCCGAAACGGGGGCTCAAGTGTGTGGCATTCGTACATAACACCGTATCTACCGTGGGATTCCCTTGGGAGATACGTTGTTCTGTCCGATGGTCACTTTGGGCGCGGCGTCTGCCGCTCCTATTAGGTCGTCACACTCTCACCCCGTGCCTGAGTCGCAGTGCAGGAGCGGTAGCTTGCCAGCAGCGGTCGTAAAACGGACCCGAGACGCCGAATCGCGTATCTTTACTCCGGAAATCTGTCCCCGGCACTTCGAACAACACCACGAAAACTCTCGGGCCAAGCACGCTCCACTCCCACCGCAACAATTTGATCGCGTTGTCATATTTTCATAGGCAAACAAAAAGTATTGGAAAGAAAATGATCGAAATCGTCACTCTGATGCATAAGAGTCTCTCGGAACACTTAACAAGAATTTAGTTAAAAAAAATTAAAGCTAGTATTTTGGGAGTAAATTAAGTAAATTTGCCTTATCTTTATTGCAAACAAAAATCTAAAGTGTCTGATTTTTGTCATTGCATTTCAATAAAGCGTAACTTACCATAAATTTGTAGAATCCTGCGGAGGCCGAGCGGGACCAGCGCCCCCACAGCGATTCCAAGCCCCCTGACCCCAAAGGCCCCAAAGGCGGCAATCGTCTAATTGTCCTTCCGCGTGAAGTGTTAACGGCCTCGCCGGAAAGAAGGGGTGGGGTCCCGATGAGGTGATCTCTTTGCGTAAATCAGCCCAGCGATTCTGAAAGAGTCGTTTCGTCGCTCTGTCTCTGTCGCACTCGTAGGGCCCTCCGTAAGGGTGCGAGAGAGACGGAGCGATCTTCCGCATCGCTCGACAGGCCGATATCTAGCCGGAAAGGCATTGGGGACGATGTGGGTGGCTGAGCTCCGCGTCTCTCTCGCACTCGCACGGTGCGCCCCGCGAGTGCGAGAGAGACGCACGGACCGGGGTGGGGTCCCAAACTGCCGCGCGGCACCTCCGCTAACAGCAGTGGAGGCTTAATCAGCGAGGGGGATAGATAGCAGAGACAATTGTATCGTGGAAACGCGTCCCATAAAAGCTCAACTTTTCGTGACGTCATTAGGAAGGGCCCGCAGGCATGTGGACGGAACAAGTTGGCCAACTCGCCCGCAGCAAATTCCAAATGGGCCTGAGAGAGAGAGAGAGAGAGAGAGAGAGAGAGAGAGAGAGAGAGAGAGAGAGAGAGAGAGAGAGAGAGAGAGAGAGAGAGAGAGTGTACGTTCGGGTACGTGTGCTCCGAAGACTTGGGGGCGAAAAGAACAAAACAATCGGAGGCTAAGTCGGTCGACTCGGGGGAGGCTCGAGGAAGTTGAAAGTGGGGATGGCCATTATACCTAATGAAACGGCCTTGGATTACTGCACGCCCCCGGCCGCCCCTCCCCCCTCCGGGCGATTTGGGAGGGAACCTTTAATTCGCACCCGAAAGGTGCGTCACCCTGCTGGGGCTCATCGAACTCCGAATAGAGCTTTAATATTTTCAGATTCGAACAACTATGTATCGAAATCGAAGAGGAAATACACCAGAACAGAACCTACGCCGTACAAAACGCCGCAGCGGATGCAAAAATAAAAGCCCTGCGTATCTCTGAATTGCACCGGTTCATCGGATCCTGTATCATGTGGCTGCGCGCGTCGGGGCGTGGCGCGGCGTGGCGCCGGCCAATTTATGAATGGCGATACGTTATTGGCACGCCAACTCAAGTCCACTCACTATTGGCACGACGCAGGCACGCGCTGGGACGGCTGCGTGCGAATAGTGGCCGGGCTCCGCCTCGAGCGCGACAGAGACCTCCCGTCTTCCTCGCACGCAGTCGCCTCCAGCAGCTCGGCCAGCACCTGCGCGGCAGTGCGAGAGAGACAGCGGGCCGGCCCCGCCCCGCTCGCGTGCCGCTGCGTCGCCTTGGCGTCGCCCGGGGCGAAGAAGGCCCCCGACAACGAAACGAATACGCACGAGGCGAGGGAAAAACAAAAACAAATATCCGCTCCTTTTTTTATTGTTCGAGGAAACCGAAGCGATTTGCCAAGAATCCTCGTCGGGCGGCTGGCACGTTTGGCACTGCAGTGGGGCCATCGAGTACGCTGCGACCACGTGCTTTCATTCATGGCACACCTCAGCTTCGGAAAAAAGGAATCGGAACACTAAATTTAAGAAAAAGTTTAAAATTCCGGAAAGTGGGCCATGAAGTCCATAAAGTGGTCGATATAACTGCAACGGCTCCAATATATTTTTTGTACTATATACCTGCTGAAAACTAATTCAAAATTGCGTAATTTTCTGAAGGCTTCATGTTAAAAAAAAATAATTTTGTACTACACCTGCTGGAAACGCATTCAAGATTGCTTCTCTGACTGACTACAAGATGGGTTCGACTAAAACGTTGAAATACTACATTTTTACGTGTTAGTGAGTAATGCACAACCTTTTGCTTTTTTTAAGATTATCTGCTGCCACTGTCAAACACGCTCGAACGCAAATAAAACTAACAGTTTGGCGACAAAGAACGGGGTATATTTGTACCTTCCACTCGTTCAGCGAAGGGGCAGGGGTACCGGAGTTGCGGGGAAAGGGGGGGGGGGTGTTCGTGCCGTGCCCAAGCAGATGACAGAGTTATTAGAAACCGAGCTTGTTGGCGGCTGGGGCCTTTTGCATTGGACGCAGGCAAGAAGAAGAAGAGGAAGATAACGTTCTTTAAAGCCTGCGCACTGTCGCCTGTCCTATGTCCCGCCGCGCTGTCCTGCCCCACTGTAAAGAAAGTTGGGTCAAATCGATCAGAAATGTAAGCTTCGGTTCTTTCTACTAAAATTTTGTGAAAAATTCGTTCGTACGGTACTGTATTAGTCACCAGGATATCACAGAAAAACTCAACAAATTTTCAGTTAGATTTGAATCATTTTTTTTTTTTAATTTTGACAGTGCCTTGCTCTACTTTGCCTTGCGCCTAATTCACCATCTCTCAGCCTCGGGGCCGTCGAAGTAAAAGCAAACACGTGCACATCATGTCAACAACGCAACAAATCAAAACACGTCCAACCTTTTCAGAAGTAGGAAAATGTGTCGATAGCCTATCGACGGACATCGCGACGTTTCGACCCGGTTTCCCGTTGCGATTTCGCTGCGAAATCCATCAATCCGGCGACTGATTGCTAATTAATTAATTCTCCCGGGAGCCACGGAAGGGCTGCCGAGGAATGCTAATGGCTGTAATTACACGCTCAAATAGGCAAGAAATTGCGACGCGACGAGTTCGCAACAAGTTTCGAGACTCTGGCAGACAGGCCTAGGAGAAGCGGGCAAGCTGGGCAAGCGGGGCCGGGCAAGCGGGGCGGGAGAATGCAGGGCGGGAAATTTAAAGGGAAAAGAAAAGGATTTGGCACGACAATTTCAAGGGGAACTTCAAAAAAATTTGTAGACCAAAATTCATGAGCGATCTTGAATTTTAGTCAAATTGCGACAAAATTCACAAATTCGGTGAAAATTTATGGAAATTCTTCAAAAATTAGTGAAGTTCATACCGAAAGTACAGGAAATTTGGCTAAAATCATTCAAATTCATCCAAAATTCATGTGGAATTAAAAAATTTGTACACGAAAATTCAAAGTTTTTTCCCCTTGGATAATTTTCTGACAGTTGCCAAGGAAGTCCTGCTGGCGTTGAAAAACAATTAAAATTTCGGTTGGAAACCAAACTTCAAAAAAAAATCCTCTGTGCGGGAAAAAAAATGAAAAGATGAAGTAAATTTGTCGAATGCGGGAAAGTTTGCGTTGGCGACACTGATCTGCACTTGCCCTTCCCGCCGTTGTTCACTGCCGACGCTGACCACGGCAAGAAGGCACGAGAATAAAGGTTGCAATTTATGGCAGCCTGCGTGTCGCGTGTTCAATAGCTCTCTCTCTCTCTCTCTCTCTCTCTCTCTCTCTCTCTCTCTCTCTCTCTCTCTCTCTCTCTCTCTCTCTCTCTCTTTCTCTCTCTCTCTCTCTCTCCCCGCGCTGGTACCCATCGTCGTGCGGTGCGATAGCTGCGCGCCGCAAATATTTCGATCTAAATTTTACGGCGCTGTGGACTCGGCATAACAGAGCGAGGCTGTGCGGGGGCACCGGGCGCCGTGGCGTGGCGTGCCGCGCCGTGCCGTATCGCGCACTGTGCGGGACCAGGACCGGTCTGCGCGCGACATTGAACTTGGACAGGTGCTGCGTAGCAGAAAATAAATAAACAAGCGATATTTTCGCCAGACAAGTCCTGCGCTCTCGCGTTGCTCTCCGCCTAAATGCCGTTTTAAAAACCTCCAACGAGGTAAACGGTGACAAAGGCGGGTTGTAAGGCGCCTCCCAAACTGTGCTCGCGAGCCGAGCCTACCCCACGCTGCGCCGCGACGCGCTGCGAGCCATATTCGCGTGGATGTATTGGCTTATTCAGTTAACGAGTCCGACATCCCACCGACTTACGACCGACGTAGGACCGACTTTGTACCGACTTTCGGCTGCCTCTCGTGGAGGGGGCAATCTTTATATATTCAAAGTAATGGGTATTTATGAGTTTTCACACTGAAGGGCGACCTTAAAAACAATCAATCCAAGTAAAAGGAAGTAAGCACCGAAAACAAGGATGGCAAAAACAGGAAATCCAGCGGGCGACCCCAGCTGAAAGTCGGCACGAAGTCGGTCCTACGTCGGTCGGAAGTCGGTGGGATATCGGAACTCGTTAACTGAATAAGCCATATACACCGAAGCGGGCCTGGCCGGGCCGAGTGCCGTGCTTGCCAGCTCGGGACAGCCAGCAGCCAGGACAAGCCAAGAAGGGAGGGGGCATCTGCCGGTCCTGGCCCAGCCTGGCCCAGCTTGGCGCAGCTACCGTCGAAAGTAAAAACAAAAATACTGATCGCTGTGTTCCGGTCCGACCAGAACGGGAGGTGGCGGCGCGTAGCGGGTCTGGCCCGTGGAACGGCCCTGACCTAGCCAACAGGCAGCCCAGCTGGCCTAGCGCCCCGCCCCGCCCCGCCCCGCCCCGCCCCGCCCCGGCCAGGCACCCCGACGACGCCAAGTGGCGCAGCCAACAACTGCCTGGCCAGCGCGCTGCAGCGCGTCGTGGCCGCCGTGGCCGCCTTTCGATTTCGTTACCAAATCCCTCGGCGCAGCGGTGGAGGCGGCCAAAACTCTAGACGCGTTTTGAGCTCCAGAGTCGCTAAACGGGGCTCGAACCGAACGTGTGACCCCACCAATGGATTGCTCTCCGAACGAGGAATCCATTGGTGGGGTCACACGATAAGTTTTGTTACAGTCCCATTCTTCGACCAAAAATGCGAGTCATAAGGGGGTGAATGACCTGCTGTCCAAAACCTACTGCAATTAACACTTCAAAACTAGCGATTGAAATTTAGTCGACTCTCTCATTCGGACGAAACGACCTGAAACAAGGACTCATTTCGCGCCTGAGTTGACTTCACTTTTTGACAGTGTGCAAGAGAAAGGAGGGTCACTGGTGTAAAATTCATCAGGATTTCAATCAGGAAATTCCTGATTGGTCAATCAGGATATTTTCTGATTGGAAAATCCTGATGTATTTTCGCGCACCTCTGATTGATGATTTCTGATTGGTACCAGTTCTGATTGACTATTTCTGATTGTGTTTTTTTCTGAGTGGACAGTTCTGATTGGTAAGACAACTTCAAACATCGGTAATATGACCGTGCCGGGGCACATTCAAAATTGATGATAACTTCTCTGGGGGGTCAAAACTGAGTCCGATCCAAATCTGAAGTCCGATTTTCGATAGCCCGTATTCAGGCCTCGATATGCTACTAAAGATGATCCGATGTGTATGAAATTAAAATGGCCCTAGTCAAATCGGCTGAACATGTCACATACCAAATTTGAACCCGATACCGCAAATACTTTCCACTTTATAGGCATCTGTACTTTGAAACCATCAAAATTTCCTGATGTTCTTTTCTGATTTCTGAGTGGCAATCAGCAATCAGAAAAGCAGTCAGAAATTTTCTGATTGCCAATCAGAAATCAAATATCAGGAAATTTCTGATTGGCACTCAGACATCAGAAATCAGGAATTTTCTGATGTCGGTACTCAATCAGGATTTTTTCTGATTGACAATCAGAAATCAGAAAGAATTTCTGATTGACAATCAGAAATCAGAAAATCAATCAGGAAAATCCTGATTTCTGATTGGAAATCAGAAATTCAATCAGAAAATCCTGATGGCATTTACACCAGTGGTGGGGAGTGAAGGGCCGATTTTACGAGGCGATAGGCAGGACTGCAGGTCAGCCGAGGCGCCACTGCACTGAAGAAGAAGTTGACGACGTCCTGACAGGAGTAGTGGGGGCGCAACGGGGAAGGGGAGGGGAGGGGGAGAAGGAAGGGAGGGGAAGGGGAGAGGGAAGGGGCGGAGAAGTCGGAGGCGTCAAACCATCTATAAATCACTCAGCTCGCCTCCACATTCCTATCCTCCAGGGAAAAGGATAAGAATGGAGGGGGGGAGGATGAGGTTTTACGGCGTGATATGGGTGTCCATATATTACGGCATCATTCGGGGACCGTTTTCTGAGACATCATCGTCCAGGAACAGTAGCACAGCATTTCAAAACAAAGTGAAAAAATATGTTTTGACAGCTGGACCACTTACGAGCAATTTCCAACAAGGTGCCCTGTATATACTCTGAAAACCTAACAAAACTATTTTAGGCCTTGCAAAGAAAACGCAGCTTTGGCAGTATTTTGAGCAAAAGCTTACGAAGAAAATACTTGATATCTTACGAAAAACCGTTTCTTCGCCACAAAGTAAATTAGTCTGTACTATAAATGCTCAAAATACTTCGTAAGGTTTCAAATGTGCACAGCTTTCTAACACGATCATTAGCCAATTTCACAAAGGTGCCCTGTATGCACGCCTTCGCAGCCACCGTACTTCGAGTGAAAAGGAAATTAAGGAATGAGGAGGAACAGGAAGAGACGCCTCGTTCGATGCTTAAGAAAATCGAAAGAGAGAAAAAAAAACGAAATCATGCGGGGGGCGTACAGCTGGTTGCGCGCGGGGGACGGGCTTCAGACGGGACAGGTCACCCAGCCGGCCAGTCGCTCGTATTTCTTTGCGAAGGCCGAAGGCGGCACGGCCGTTGCAGATATTGGGCTGCATGCGAAAAGTGGCAAGTAGTCCGTCTCTGTCGCACTCGCAGGGGAGCCGTGAGCGGAGAGAGAGAGAGAGAGAGAGAGAGAGAGAGAGAGAGAGAGAGAGAGAGAGAGAGAGAGGCTGCGTTTCTACCGACTGTCCGACAGACCTGTCAGCGATCACCGGGAAGAGAGCAGATACGTGCGTGTGTACATACTCCCACAAGGGTACACTGTCTGCCCGAGCGATATCCACGGGCAAGCAAGTGAGAGAAACAGAGCAGATGGAACTAAAAACAGTTGCCAATGTTTCCCCCCCAAAAAAAGAAAGAAAATAGGTACAGCCGTTAAGAATTTTTGTTAAGTTAGTTCTCATGTTAATATTATTTTTAATCAAACCCAATTTAACCGTCCTCGTAATCGTAGGTGCTGCTCTCGCGATTCCCCCCCCCCTCCAATTTCTCTCCTCGTCCTGCCTTGCCTAGTTACCAAAAGTAAGTAAGGCATTACCCGGCTGTCGCTCCGAGCGAATGCGTCCGGACACGTGAGTGGTTTCACCTTTTCTTTTTCTCTCACCCTCTCTCTCTCTCTCTCTCTCTCTCTCTCTCTCTCTCTCTCTCTCTCTCTCTCTCTCTCTCTCTCTCCTCTTGACGCCTCGTTACGGCTCGCCAAAGGCGCTCACTAAACCCACAAGAAGGAATTTAGCAAAAACGAAGCACAAAAAAATTCATCCTGACAACGATGGTGTGGATTTAACGACGCACTTGACGGCTTTCTCTCCACGCCACCAGAGTCAGGTGTGAACCATAGCGAGTGTTGGGTCACAAAAGTAATGAAGATGGAACAAATTTTTTTTTGTAAGAATTGATTTATGCAATTTGTCCGGCGTGGCATGCACGCAAGCAGGCTACCGCCTCGGGCTGCCGCCTACAGGGGGCGGGGGCGCACAGTGGGCCAGAAGACCGGTGGAGGCGGTCAAAACTCTAGACGCGTGCAGAGCTCCAGAGTCTCTAAATGGGACTCGGACCGAACGTGTGACCCCACCAATGGATTCCTCGTTCGAAGAGCAATCCATTGGTGGGGTCACTCGTTCGGTTCGAGTCCTGCTTAGCGCCTCTGGAGCTGAAAACGCGTCTAGAGTTTTGTCCGCCTCCACCGGTCTTCTGGCCCACTGTGGGGCGGGAGCGGGCCGGGCAGGCAGGGAGGAATCTTCCGGGTCTTCCCGGATGATTGAGAAGCCACAGCCCCCTCCCCCAAGTCCTCCCCACGGGAGAGAGGCACTGGGCACTCGATTTTGGAGGTCGTTTTCCGAGATTTATGGCCCCTCATTTAGCACATTATGTTCCGGTGGTTTTACAAAGCGCTCCCCAAAGCCACCCTCGCACTGATTGACACCTACACCGCCAAACACCACTTTCACTTCCGGTAAGAAAACGCAGTGAATTTGTTCAATCAAAGAAAGCGAGCCGATTTCAACGAAGGCGCTTGCTGTTGGAAGAAGCCGATCTTCAAATTGTGACGTCATAACTCCAATCCTCTTCTCACATGCTGAGAACAGGTGAGGAGAGGAGTGAGGTTATGAGGTCAGAGTTTGCAGACCGGCTTCTTTTAATACGAGCTATCCTTTGACAGCTCTGAAGTTTTCCCCAAAAGAGCCTTTCCCGCAAGCCTTTCCATGAGCCGCTGCAAGAACCACCGTAAGGCAAAACCATCTTCTGGGCACTGACCAATTTTCCTGTGGGAATCCTAGGGGATTTTGGTGGGAATCCTTGGCGATTTTTCTAGGAATTCACCGATACTCCTGTGAGTCCTAGGAGATGGTGGCAACCCTGGTCCTTTCTTTTTGTTTTTATTTTTAGCTGCCTTCCTCATTAGTGCGAGGTTGCCACACTGTCCGCATCGAAACGACACAAATCGGCGACACCCGAAGACGAACCACTCGGTCCACTCGGTCCGCCACGCCATGGGCGTGCCGTGGCTTGACTGGCTCGGGCGCGACTTCTGTATATATACTGCTCTATCTGCACATACTTTGGCACGGGGCCATTGGTCGGTGCTTAAAAAGACCGCACAGCGGGAGAGAGGGGCGGGGGCCCCGCGGGCACCCAGGAAGCTCCAGGCACAAGGGGTGCCGCACAGTGGGCCAGAAGACCGGCGGAGGTGGACAAAACTCTAGACGCGTTTTGAGCTCCAGAGTCGCTAAGTGGAACTCGAACCGAACGTGTGACCCCACCAATGGATTCCTCGTTCGGAGAGCAATCCATTGGAGGGGTCACACGTTCGGTTCGAGTCCCATTTAGCGACTCAGGGGCTCAAAACGCGTCGAAAGTTTTGTCCGCCTGTGCCAGTCTTCTGACCCACTGTGTGCCGCCTGCCGGCAGTGCCGGGCCGGGGTAGGCCGCGCCGCCGCGCTCAGATGACACCCCAAAAGGCACAGGATAATGGACCCAAGTATTTCCATATATTTCTGCAGCCGAGAGCTCACCGAGGGCTCGCGAGGCCCCAACGGCCACCGCCCCTGATTCTTCAAATCTTCGAAGTGGGTCGGGGCGCGGCGGGCACAGCCGAGAACTCGGTCTCGAAACACTCTGGATTTATTTATTATTCACGTAGTTTACGCCCCTCTCCCGTATTTTTTAAACAAAATACCGTGCATTAATAACCGAACAGCACGCAGCTTGCGACAACTTTTCTCGCTGTCACGTGACGACGATTGACCCGCCAAGCGACAAGCCTTTCGTCGCTCTGTCTCTCTCGCACCTGAACGAGGCGCCGGACAGAGCGACGAATCGACTCGTTGGAATCGGTCCGATGCATGAAATAGTTCGGGGATGATGACGGCGCGTTTAGCGAGGACAGCATCACTATCACCTTCCCGCCCCGCCCCGCCCCCTGTCCGCACCACGCCCCGTCTTGTCCCGTCCATCAGATGAGGAGAACGTACGATCACGTGCACGGCAATGATATTCCCCGACATCGCACAGCAGGGAACGCCCCGCCCCGCCCCGCCCCGCCACGTCCTGCCGCGAAAAATCCTCGCGGTTAGTGATGTCGTCTCCACGCTGCTGGGTTCCCCACAAAGCAGGACAAAATTACGAGCGACTAGAGAAACGGCGCGTGAGCAAAGTCCCCACAACGCACCAGTGTCGAGGCTGCCCACCTCAGCTCTGTGGGCCAGAAGACCGGCGCCGGCGGTCGCAGAACTTAAGACGCGTTTTGAGCTCCAGAGTCGCTAACCATGACTCGAACCGAACGTGTGACGCCACCAATGGACTCCTCGTTCGGAGAGAAAGCCATTGGCGGGATTAAACGTTCGGTTCGAGCCCCATTTAGCGACTCTGGAGCTCGAAACGCGTCCGGGATTTTGACTACTAGCGCCTAGCGCCTGCGAGGCCCGGGGGTAGGCACTCCCGCGACACAGGGCTGTGTTGCGGGCCAGCCTATGCCAAAGCTCGCAGGGGCCCGAAACCTAGGCCACCGACCGTCCTTCGGACCCGACATTGAAACTCCCATGGTAGCTTTCAATTTTTCTTCTTTTTTTAGTTTTTTTTGCAGGAAGCGAACGCATATTTTTCTGCTCGTGGCGTCGTCCTGTCGGCCCGTCTGCCGGTCAGTGTCCCGTCTCATCCCATCGGGGCTTGTCCTATCCCCAGCTGGAGTAAGATTGGACTGGTCGGCATGGCGTGGCGTGGCATGCCGTGGCCTGGCATGGCGTGGCCTGGCGTGGCGCGGTGCAATAACTGATGATGTCGCCCTACACGTCGCGCCTCAACACTCAGCATATGTAAAGCGCGCTAAGAAGCCGCATGCCGGGCTGTCCGTCCGTCCGTCCGACCGACCACTTCGTTTGGCAGAACCGACGCGGAAAATGCTCCTTATCGGTCGCTGTTTCATTGGGAAACTGTGACTGACACTCTGACAGGCCACCCCACAGTGAGCCAGAAGACCGGTGGAGGCGGTCAAAATCCCGGACGCGTTTCTAGCTCCAGAGTCGCTGAACAGGACTCGCACCGAACGAGTGACCCCACCAGTGGATTCCTCGTTCGGAGAGCAATCCATTGGTGGGGTCACACGTTCGGTTCGAGTCCCATTCAGCGGCGCTGGAGCTCAAAACGCGTCTTTAGGCCGCCTGCGCCGGTCTTCTGGCCCACTGTGCCTGACACTCTGACAGGCAGCGCGCCGGACTTCGCCATTTACGGACTGTCCCTGAGGCCTGCAGCGAGCCGGCCGAGCTGGCCGAGATGCAATTAAAGACTACAATCTGGTGCAATGATTTATTGCGCCTCGATCCAATGCATGTGGGCTGAGCGGGCTGAGCGGTCGACTTGCGTTTCCCCCATCCTGTGGGTGAACCGCCACCACTTTTGACGAGCCATGCACTGCCATTCATTAACGCGCTTCACTGCCTTCCAATTTTCACGCGCCCGCCCTTCGCGCGTCCGTGCGAACGCGTACTGGAAAAAAATCAGGACTTCGTTCTTTACGAACCATTTTTTTCGCACAACAAACTGAACATATTCTAGCTTACATGTGCTGAAACTACTTTGTGAGGTTTCAACCTCTGTCGGTCCGCTCAATTATTTTTTTTAATTTTTTAATTTTTTTTTTATTTTTTTTTTTTTTTTTTGTGCATCTCCCATTCAACCCTACACGGCGAACGAGCCCTTCGTCTGCTTGGAGACGTCCTCGCGCGCGCCGCGGCCCGGCAGGTGATTAATCATTAATCGTGTTTAATTATCGGCAGATTAGCTGCCATTATTACCCGGTGTAATCACGCTGCAGCCGCGGTGGCCGCGCAGGCATTTACATAGAGGTCATTTGCTTCCTATAGAGCGTCCGGCTCGTCAGGCTATTTTCATTTCTCAGGCGCCTAGTCGAGTCTCTATGATGGCGAATCCTAGTTACCCGCGGGATAGACGTTTTTTTTTTAGGAACGTTCAGATAATTTTGATATGGAGAGAGAAAAAATAAGGAGACGTGTAAAGTTCAAATAATTTTTCGTTGTCGACACATAGACTACACCCAGAAAAATAGTTTCTTTACTTGATTTTGATTTTCTTGGTTTTTATAAGGAAAACACAAGAAAATTTTTCTGCATACAAGAAAAAAGTTTGGATGAAGAAAAATCTTTTTGAAAAAATAAGAAAAGTTAATTTTTTTTTTCATCCAAAAAGTATTTTTTTGTGTGTGAGTAAAACAAAATCTTTTTTAAAAAAATATCTGCAAATTTGTATTTTCTTTTTTTTTTCGTGTCCTCCGTGCTGGTACACTGCAATCGATAACGCGTTGGTCTAATTTATGGAGGGGACGGTCGCAGCCCTAGGCGGCACTGGGCGGCCGAGCGGTCGGTGGCACCAAGATCATGGGGGCCGCGCTGCCTTGGCGCTGCCTCGGCGCTGCCGACCCACTCGCCGTCTCTCTCGCACTCACGGGGCGTCCCGCGGCGGTGCGAGAGAGACAGAGCGAGGAGGCGCTCCGGGCACGAGATACGCGCTCGGCCTGTTATGTGCGATGCCCGGAGAGAGGCTTAGTTCCTCTTGTACCGCAATAACAAATTTGCCCCTTAAGCGCAGCGAGGCTGGAAAATGTATTAGCGGGGCGGTTTTGAGCGCCACTAGCGGTGCGCTCCGAACTCACCAATACATCAGCCTCGCCGTTACACGCTGCATACATCTAATTTCTCTGGCTTCTGAGTAAATGTTGCGATGATGGATCGCAACGGGCGCCCGGGGGGCCCCAGCTGATTCAATCCGTCGTTGTTGCAGTTTCTGGAAATCCACCGCGCTTCAGGCTTTTGTTTGATGAAACGTAGGGAAGTCCGGACGCTGCGACGCAGGTGCAACAGCGGCCAGGCTCAGGCTGGCCAGGGCAGACAGGCAGAAAAATCTGCCAGGGCCTTCGGGTTTGGGACCAGTGACGTCACAAAGTTGGTCAAAGAATGACTGAATCTCCGAAAGTAGCCGTTTCGCTGATTTTGGGCGGCCACTGTGTCCGATCTAGTTGCGGCCAACGGCCTACCTCGACGCCCTAGTATCCTTAAGACCCTACTCTTTCATGCCCTGTATCGGGAAGACGTTGACCACAACGATTTTGCCTTTGACCGCAACGATTTTGGGACCAAAGTTGGTCAAAAAGTGGTCGAATCTCGGAAATTTACTGATTTTGCTGACTTTGGGCGGCCACTGTGTCCAATCTAGTCGCCGTAAAAGGCCTCCCTCGACGTTCTAGTGTTCTTAAGACCCTACTCTTTCATGCCCTGCATCGGAAAGACGTTGACCACAACGATTTTGGCTTTGACCGCAACGATTTTCCGACCAAGTTGGTCAAAAAGTGGTCGAATCTCGTAAATTTGCTGATTTTGCTGACTTTGGGTGGCCACTGTGTCCAATCTAGTCGCCGTAAAAGGCCTCCCTCGACGTTCTAGTATCATTAAGACCCTACTCTTTCATGCCCTGTATCGGAAAGACGTTGACCACAACGATTTTGGCTTTGACCGCAACGATTTTCCGACCAAGTTGGTCAAAAAGTGGTCGAATCTCGTAAATTTGCTGATTTTGCTGACTTTGGGTGGCCACTGTGTCTAATCTAGTCGCCGTAAAAGGCCTCCCTCGACGTTCTAGTATCCTTAAGACCCTACTCTTTCATGCCCTGTATCGGAAAGACGTTGACCACAACGATTTTGGCTTTGACCGCAACGATTTTCCGACCAAGTTGGTCAAAAAGTGGTCGAATCTCGGAAATTTGCTGATTTTGCTGACTTTGGGTGGCCAATCTATTCCAGAACTCCAGAAACGACGTTTTTAAATTCCGAATCCAAACCCTTGCTTTTTCCTCTGGCCAGTGGCGTGTTCGCGCTCGGCGGCCGTTTTCTGGAAGGTCGATAGCACAGCAGACGCCGCGCTAAAGGCACGAGAGGATTGCAACCGCCATGAGGATATCTCTACCACTCGAGATAAAAACAACAACAACAACACACGAGAGGATGCACGCGGAAGGATGCGCCATGCGGGCACTGCCGGGCAGGTGGAAGGGCGACGCATCCTATTTATAAACTTGGCGGGTCGGGGAACCGAACCGTTTAGCCAGGACTTATGAACACTCCGCGCAAGGTCGGGAACGAGTATGAGCAGCGCAGAACTAGTTTCGAGCCGAGAGGGAGAGCCACAGAGACGGCGGCAGTGAGGTGAGCGCACTGTTTTTGTTTTTGCAGGAAGCACAAGGCGCGCACGCCGACACACACACACACACACACACACACACACAGCCGACCGATCACTTGTTACAACGCGGCTAATTTTATATCCCAATAAATAAAGGATATCTGCAATTAAATAGCCCTCGGTAGCACACGGTGCGCGAGTGCGGTGCGCTGCGGTCTTCTCTCTCGCTCGCACCCGCAGCGCCGTTGCCCACAGTGTGTGCGACAGAGAGCCTTGCACAGCAATTAGCAAGGGCAAACGACGCGAGGAGGAGAGACAGTCGACAAAAGGAGTCGAGTTTCTGAGAACCACCCAGCTTAAAAATCCACTTGCTACTTTCTAGGTGGAAAATGTAAGGTGGAAATGGGTCAGGTGGAAATGGCTGGGTGGAAACAGTTTACAAGGTGATAATTGGTTACTTTTACAAGGTGGCCCTTCCATCCCAGGTGGAAATTGTATTTTCCACGTTGCAGTGGATTCCACCTGGGTGGAACATGGATTCCACTTGGGTGGAATGAAATTCCAGGCGGAATATGAAAGATGTGTTTGAGTCCATCAGTCAGCCCTCGGTACGTCGCCACTCAAGAGGAGAATGATCCTTCCACCCTAACTTTTCACGCTACACCCATTTCCGCTCATAGATTTAAGATAGCTATGAAGGTTAACATATTATTGAGGAAATCTGAAAATGGCTCGGAGACTTCAACGCACGGGCAATAACAATACCAGGTGGAAGATTCTAATTTCCACTCGGAAATTTTGCCCAGGTGGAAGAATTATTTCCACCTAGTAAAGCTGGGGTGGAAATTTGCGACTTCCACATGGAAACCTTGTCAAGGTGGAACAGATCGTTTTCCACCCAGATAAGTCGGGGCGGAAATCTACAAAGCCCACGTGGAAAGGCGTCATCCACGAGGAATTACCTTCTTCTCAAGGTGGAATCGCCACTTTCTAGGTGGAATGCGCTGTTTCCACCTCGACTTCATGAGTGGATTTTTAAGCTGGGCACTTGAGGTTTGAAAACGTCATGGAACAGCTTTGACAATCACACCAATGAGTCATGATTGGTCGTACAGGGAGGGCCAAGAACACTGCAGGTGAAGGCCAAGGTGTGTGGGAAAGTGGGTCAGTGACCTGTCTCTCTCCCTCCCCGCCGGGTCGCGTTCACTCGCTCCAAGCGAGATGCTAACCTTGCGCAGGGGTTGCCAGCTGATGGTGCCAGCAGCCAGGCGGCCTGGCCGAGCAGCCAGCCCAGTCGTGGGTGGCGGCGCCAGGACCGCGGCGGCAACGACCGGAAGCGTTCAGACAGTGGGCCAGAAGACCGGCGCAGGCGGCCGAAGCTCTAGACGCGTTTCGAGCTCCAGAGTCGCTAAATAGATTGCTCTCCGAACGAGAAATCCATTGGTGGGGTCACACGTTCGGTTCGAGTGCTGTGTAGCGACTCTGGAGCTCAAAACGCGTCCGGGATTTCGACCGTCTATCTTCTGGCCCACTGTGCGGCCTTTCCGACAGTGTAGTGACAGCACGTTGCCGCGTGACGTGGAGTGAGTGCGCGCTGCGCGGCGCGCACCGTGTCGCGCGATTGGCGGAGCGCGGCGGCGCGGCGAGGCGGCCCGCGGCACGGCATGCCCTCAGGGCCCCGCGGCCGCGCGCCCGGCCGGGCGACCAATGGCGACGCCCGGCCGGCCGCAGCCAGCCGCAGGCAGCGCGCCGGTGGAAGGAGGGGCAGCGACACAACAATAACACGGGAATGGCGGGCAAAGGGGAACGAGCGACGGGGAAAGGTAAGCACTGCGAGGAGGGCGCGGGGAGGGCACGCCACCGCAGCAACAACAACAAGCAAACGCGTGGAAAGAGACACAATAACAACAACAAGAAAACCAAAAGAAGCGTAGATGCAAAATACACAGTAAGGCTGGGCCAAAGGACCTACGGACGAAAGAAAGAGCGTGCATGCAGTTAGAAAGGCAACGCACAGTGGGCCGGAAGACCGGTGGAGGCGGTCAAAGTCCCGGACTTGTTTTGAGCTCCAGAGTCGCTAAATGGGACTCGAACCGAACGTGTGACCCCACCAATAGACTGCTCTCCGAACGAGGAGTCCATTGGTGGGGTCACACGTTCGGTTCGAGGCCTGTTTCGAGGGGTCCTATTCAAAAGATCTTATCTGGGCGTTCCCCCCAAGACAATCTTATCTTAAACGCCTGCAAATTTCACTCATTTTGATCATTGAGAATAAGTACGAAGGTAGGCGAAACATATTTCTACATGCACTTTTGGTTTCTTTGATCTTCCATCTTAAGGTTCACTTGAACATACTCACAAATTATACTGATATGTAGCTGTATCAAATGATCAAACTATGTGAAATTCACTTGTGTTTAAGATAAGATTGTCTTGGGGGAACGCGCAGATAAGATCTTTTGAATAGGACCCCTCGGTTTAGCGACTCTGGAGCTCAAAACGTGTCTAGAGTTTTGGCCGACTGCGCCGGTCGTCTGGCCTACTGTGCCCCGGACCAATTTTCCAACAACGGAAAAATGGTCGTCGTGAGGGACGGGGCAGGAATCGCAGGCTTCGTCGGCGACAGTGGGGGAGAGGTAGGCATACATGCAGGGCAGGGCCGGGCCGGCCGGGGCGGTGTGGGTGGGGCAAAACCTCTTTGGAAGTCGTCCAAAGGCTCTGGGTCGTCACAGTGACAGCGCCAAGGCAGCCAGGGGGAGGCACGGCACGGCACGGCACGGCACGGCACGGCACGGCACGGCACGGCACGGCACGGCACGGCACGGCCAGCACGCGCAAGTATGTCCCGCCCCCCACGCCGAAGAGCGAAGGCTCCCAAGGCACATTTCGCATTGGAAAGGTATCCCTCATGGGATACACTGTTAACTGCTTCACAAACCAGAGCCACGAAGCGACGAGACCATCAAACACTTTGGAGTTGGTTTCAGGCGGGCAGATTTTCGAAGAAAAAAAATCAACGTCATAACGATATTTTTGGTTGTTTGTCGACGTGGTATCTAAGTCAAATTAAATAGTACTTTCAAGTTGTTTCTTGGTTTGCTTTTATTTTTAATTTAACCTGCGGTTTTCTTTTTTTTTCTTGACTATTTTTGTTGAACGCATTCCGACGCATTTTGTCGATACATTTCATTCGACCGCAGCAAAGCGCAGCGGAGGCTGGCGTTGAAGCACGCAGATAATGCTGTCTGGATAAGCTGCCACTTTATTATGCATGTCTGTCCACAGCCCAGAAGGGGAGGGGGGGGTAGTGTACGTGCGCCGCCTAGACAGACACCTGCAGTACCTAGAACAGGCCGCGCGTTGCCTTCAAGGGAACACCGCGAGTTCTTGCAAAAGAAAGCCAGAGGCGTTTCCGATGACGTGCGACCCCACCAATGGATTGCCCTCCGAACGAGGAATCCATTGGTGGGGTCACACGTTCGGTTCGAGTCCCATTCAGCGACTCTGGGGCCCAAAACGCGTCAAAAGTTTTTTCCGCCTCCACCGGTCCTCTGGCCCACTGTGCATTCCTGCAAAAGCACCACAACTTTCCCACAGAAATCGGTACGTCACGGACCACATAGACACGCTGGCTCTCTCTCTCTCTCTCTCTCTCTCTCTCTCTCTCTCTCTCTCTCTCTCTCTCTCTCTCTCTCTCTCTCTCTCTCTCTCTCTCTCTCTCTCTCTCTCTGCGTCGCTTGTCCGACGCTTGGACTCACAATGCCCCTAATCTGGCTTGACATCTCATTCGAGAGCTAATTCCAATGAGCCCCTTTCAATGAAAGATCACGCCTCGATAGCGGGGCAGTAACTCATTTTCACGCTCATGCCACTGCACCATACTGCACCGCCTGGCACAATGTCCAATCGTCGCGCAGCCGGGCGGACGGACAGACGGACAGACAGACAGACAGACAGACAGACAGGAAGCACGCGGACATACCGCGCTGTGGCGCGAGTTGGCCTATCTCCACCTTGCGTCAGAAACACACAAGCCGGTTCGGGAGTCACTCCGCCCGGTATACATCCAAGCAGACGTACACACACAAGGGATAGAGCTGACTTGTCGTTCTCTCTCCTCTCTCTCTCTCTCTCTCTCTCTCTCTCTCTCTCTGTCTCTCTCTGTCTTCCCGCCAAGTTGACGCGAAGTTAACAAACCCGCGGTGGGCGTGTGTGTTTATACACACAGACTGCTTCTACCTGGCTTGTCCGATCGTGCGCGCGACTTCCGAAACTTCCAACCATTACCTACCCCTACGCGTGCGTACAAGAGAGAGAGAGAGAGAGAGAGAGAGAGAGAGAGAGAGAGAGAGAGAGAGAGAGAGAGAGAGAGAGAGAAGTGGGAGGGGGCGGCCGGCGGCAGCAGACATTATCATGGGAATTAGCGGAGGCCGGTCTCTTACCTCGGTGCCGCTAGGACCTGCCGAGCGATTCCGAACGATCGTCCCGTCGCTCTGTCTCTCTCGCACCCCTACGGGACGCCCCGTGAGTGCGAGAGAGACAGAGCGACGGAGCGATCTCGGCCACTACCGAGCGCCACGCCGCGCCACGCCCTGCTGGTCCAGTCGGTTCCTATCAATCGGACAACGAACTGCACGTCCCCCCCCTCCCCCTCGCTCGGCGCCTACACTGGTGCGGCCGCTCTGTGGGCGCTAAAAGGGGGGGGAGGTGTTATCTTGGTGTAGGTCCTGCAGAGCACTGCCCGTGCACCGCCAGTGCATGCACTCAGCCCGCGGCGTACAGGCCGGCCAGCTGGTCTGGACCGCCGAATGGCTCGCTCTGCATGCCGAGAGTCTCTCTCTGTCTCTCTCGCACCTACAGGGGACGCCCCATGAGTGCGAGAGAGACAGAGAGACGACTCTGGAATCAGTCTGCAGATTTTGCACCAGAAGAAATCTTACCAAAACAGCATATCCACCAATCGGCATAACTCACCTGTGAACAGAAAAGAAAACATCCATCAATAATGACGTACGAATAAAACATGCTCTTCCGTTCAGTTCATCAAAATATAGACAAACTGCAAGTGATCTGCAAATATGAGACGTCCCACGTTGATCCACGACTTTCTTTGGTCCAAGTCCAAAGCCCTGGTTCAGGATGCATGGAACTTGAGAGCTCCAAAGCTTTGATTCGCTCACTTCCCTTTTCTGGGTGTAGTAACCTGCCTGCCCTGGTTTCCCAGCCTTGGAGACCCCGACGCTTCCTGTACGCTGATTCCGAGAGTCGTCTTCGTCGCTCTGTCTCTCTCGCACCCATAAGAAGGTCGCATGAGTGCGAGAGAGACAGAGCGAAACTGCCGGTATGATCGAAATGACGTACAGTCCAATTACTGCAGCAAGGATCCGTTTTCATTGGGACTTTCTTGTAATGAAGTGCTCGCGAAACCGATCCCAGCTCGGACGGGTGGTCGCCCACTTTGGCTCGGCGAGAAAATTTCTAACGCGGAAATTCCTCTGCCTTTACAGCTTTTGATTTATTGCACTAATTTTGCACTGCTTACCACAAGGATCATCACCTATAAATCCAGAAGACACTAGTCGCTCGACAGCCCTGAGCAGGACAGCGCAGGCCGGTGCAGAGCCAGTGCAGAGCCAGTGCCCGGCCTGCGGACTTAGAGTCGTTTTCGTCGCTCCGTCTCTCTCGCACTTACGCGGGACGCCCCGTGAGTGCGAGAGAGACAGAGCGACTGCTGCCGGGGCGACGGAACACGCATCGCGGGAGATGCGGTTTCACCCATCTGCATTCGCAATTGTGGATATCTTAAGAAGGCATCCCTCATAGACGCTTGGACTGGAATTCAGGTTGAACTTCGCTCCGAGTTGAACTCTTGGATTCAAAGCGCTTCGTACACTGCAGAAAATAACCACAACAAAAGTACACAAATTTCTGGCAAATTTTTTATCGGGAATTTAGTGTACTTTTTAAGTACAACAATTGTTGTACAAAGTACAACGGAACCGGCATGACGAGTGCTGGGCAGTCCAGGGCTGGTTGTGGTTTGTACAATTCTCGTTGTACTTTCTACAATCCCTGTTGTACTTTTATTGTACAGTTTTTGTTGTACTTTTGTTGTACTATCCACACTTTTTCTTGCAGTGTAGCAAAGTCAACAACGCGCGACTCTAACTAAATGACGAATTTGCACCCGGGATTCCACCATCAGTGGATCCACTGATAGAAAAAAACACCACACACTGCAAACCGTCGATTCGGTCATACAGTGTGGAGGACGAGAGACCCGCGGCGAGGCGCGTCGTTTGGTCCAGATACCCGTGGCATTTGTTGTCATGGTGGCGGCCATGAGGCTCGCCGGGGCTCGCCATGAGCAATGGAATGCAGAGTCCCCGTCGCAGGGAAAAAGAGACACGAGGACATCTCGACATGGAAATTCCAGCATCACGGCACACTCTGCGGTCTGCCCGGTCCCAATCACGGATATCTCTTATCCGGTTCTATCGGTCACCCCATCGAGAGCGAGGGAACTTTCGGGCGCACACCAGTAAATTCGACCAAACCGTATTAAGGGGACGATGTTCGGGCCGACGACGGACGCAAAAAGCGAAACCCGACTCGAACGCGCAGAGTCTTCTGGGCAGAAAAGGACACCCTCTCTCGCAAACTGCAGCGCACATACCGCCACACACGCACAACACACACACACACACACACACACACACACACACACACACACACACACACAAACGTCGCATGGCGCGGACGGCGCTGAGTCGCCCGGCGAAAAGTGGGCGTGACAGGTTTCCGAGGCGAGTCCTTCAATCGGGATAGCGAGCCCCCTCCCTCTCCTTTTCCTCTCTCTCTCTCTCTCTCTCTCTCTCTCTCTCTCTCTCTCTCTCCTGCGTCCTCCTCCAGGCGGAACCAACCACCTCAGGTGACAATGGCAGCCGTGCACATCACTTGTGTGTGTGTGTGTGAGTGCGTGCGCACGTCAGTGTATCTTCTCTCTCTCTCTCTCTCTCTCTCTCTCTCTCTCTCTCTCTCTCTCTCTCTCTCTCTCTCTCTCTCTCTCTCTCTCTCTCTGCATGCGCCATGCGCGGTATCGTCATATCGACGGACAGCCACGGAATCTTAAACAAGGTGCGAGTGTATAGTTTCCACTCCCACCCAGTGTCTGTACACTGCACGCGGCCGCAGAAGCGACGGCGACGAAGAATTTGCCCGCTTTTAACAGAAAAAAAGTACCACTTCAAGAAGATCTTACGAGCCGGGTGATCGGCGCTTCAGGAAAGGGGGAATTTTAAAACGTGTGTCTGTAACCAACACTCAAAAATTTAAAAAAGCTGGCAATTTTTTTCAATTATTTTTTTTACATTTTAAAACGTACACCTGAAACCAGCACTTTGTCAAAAATACTAACTAGCAGTTTTCTGATTTTTAAAAATTTTCACTATGTGCATGTAAAACCCACACTTAAAAAAAACGGTAACTTTTTTAGATTGTTTTTGAAGTGTTTTTTTTATTTTGCTGTTGTTGTTTTTTTTTTTTTTTTTTGTTTGCGTATTACAGTGGTCTCGAGCGGCCTCGCTTTGGGTTACGTCCTGCGTCCTTGGCCTTGCGGCAAGGCCTTGCCAGCCTCTCCGCCGCGACCTGCCCTAATCCAGGCTGCAGCAGCCATATGCACATGCAGGACCCGACCGGTCTAGCTCGTTTGGAGCCCGGACGGCCGGACGGGCCAGCGGGCCGAGAGTCGTTTTCGTCGCTCTGTCTCTCTCGCACTCGTGGGGCGTGCCGCATGGGTGCGAGAGAGACAGAGCGAGACTCTCGGAATCAGTGTGCTGGATGACGAGGAGGCGGAGGCGAAGCGCCTCCAGGCAGCAGCCAGCGCTGTTGTTTCGTCTCTCTCTCTCTCTCTCTCTCTCTCTCTCTCTCTCTCTCTCTCTCTCCCTCTTACCCCTGTGGGTCGCCCCGCGAGTGCGGTGGAGACAGACGACGCCTGCAGACGCGTGGTCTAGCCCAATGGAGGCAGCCCGGCCCGCAACACGGCGGCGTCTCGCAGTGTAGCCTACCCCGGCGTTCGCAGGGGCGCTCGCCTGGAACTTCAACTTACAGTGCTGCCACACATGTATCCAAAAACCCTCACTCTGCACCCCAGATTCAAAAAGGGCCACCAATCTCAGACTGCCTACTTCGCAATACCCAGGCTGAGTATTCGACAAGTTGCCTAGAAGCAGGCTGGGGTTGACCGACCACTAGGGACTGATTCCGAGAGTCGTTCTCGTCGCTCTGTCTCTCTCGCACTCATGGGGCGTCTCCTTTAGGTGCGAGAGAGACAGAGTGACGTATAAGACTCCTCGGAATCAGTCTGCTGCATCGTAATTTCTTCCTCCACCTTTCATCGCGCCTTCCACTTTTTTCACGACGACATGGCGCAGCGGCCGCTCAAATTGGCTTGGATAAAAAGTTAGTGTCCCCGCATGTCGCCTCACACACACACACACACACACACCACACACACACACACACACACACACACACACACACACACGACACACACGCACGCGCGCGCGCGCGCAGAGCGACGAATCGAACGCCATCAAAAAGAGAGGCAAAGACATTCGACGTAAATAGGTTCACCGTCCGGTCCGGCTTCAGATTCCTCGCGTTTGCGCTCCCCGGCTCGGCTCGGCTCGGCTCGGCTCGGCTCGAATCGGGACAAATGGGTTCCAATCGACGTAAAGTAGTGCGGACTCCAGGACTCCAGATGCAAGCGCGGCGCAGCGCGCGGCGCAGCGGGAGGCTGGAGGAGAGAAACCTGCTCTCCGTTGAGCGGCTCGGCGAATAAGTTGCCGTCACCGATACGCCCACGACGCCGCGGAGCCGTGGAGCCGCACTTACACACCGGCCGCACAGTGGGCCAGAAGACCGGCGGACGCGGCCAAAACCCTAGACGCGTTTTGAGCTCCAGAGTCGCTAAGTGGGACTCGAACCGAACGTGTGACCCCACCGATGGATTCCTCGTACGGAGAGCAATCAATTGGTGGGGTCACACGTTCGGTTCGAGTCCCATTTAGCGACTCTGGAGCTCAAAACGAGTCTCGAGTTTTGTCCGCCTCCACCGGTCTTCTGGCCCACTGTGCTCCGGCCAGCCGGAAGCCCCCACGGACCCACGGAGAGCGTTGCATGTCTGTCTGTCTTCTGTTTTCGCCCGCGTCCGATCAAAGACACACACACTCACACACACACACACAGTGTGCCCATCACCGAGTGCTGTAGACATGAATACAACATTTTATCCGAGACCGCGGCGGTTCGTGCCGACGACGCGACGTGGCGCCCGGCGTTTGCAATTTTCCACCGGACAATATAATATCTCTGCACGCAAAAATGAAGCAAGTCCTTGTTTTATTCAAGTTGTTGTTGTTGTTGTTGTTGTTGTTGTTGTTGTTGTTGTTGTTGTGTTGTTGTTTTTGTTGTTAGTGAGTGAGTAGAAATGATGGACTCGACCGAACGGCTAACTTGACCTAAAGAGGAGACTATGGGGGATGTCCGCACTGCATCTATACGGACCGATCTGCAAAAGCGATCCAACGGCAGCAGCAACAACAACAACAACAACAACAACAAGAGCAAGGGGCTCTCGATGAAATCTCGCCATCAGCGTGGACGCCTTCATCAGTCTTGCCGACATGACAGGGCTGTGTGTGTGTGTCCGGCAACTGCAAGGGACTGCAGGGACTGCAGAGGGATTAGGGTGCCCCACGACGGCCGAGACGTTGAGGAGAAGACGCAGAAGAAGAAGAAGAACGAAGAAGAAGAAGAAGAAGAAGAAGAAGAAGAAGAAGAAGAAGAAGAAGAAGAAGAAGAAGAAGAAGAAGAAGAAGAAGAAGAAGAAAAAGAAGAAGAATGATGATGAACAGCGGACGTCAAGGGACAAAGAACCCAACTAAAGTAAAAACTATGCCAAATTTTCGTCTGAAATTCCGACTTATGTTATTCATTAAAACGAGATCTTGTTTCGAAACCTTGAAGTCCGCTCCACGGAGGAGAGCATCCCGGCAGCACACTGTTGGCACGGTTGTCACCGCACTGCCTTTCCGCCCCCGCCGCCGCGGTCTCGCCCTTCTTACGCTGCTGGTTCTTGCCTCGCGGCGCCCCGCCGCGGTGTTTTTCCGGCGCTTTCGCTGTGCTCGCTTGCGTACGCTTGCGTCAAGCGCGCTCGGGCGGCGCTCCACGGTGGGCCGGAAGACCGGTGGAGGCGGACAAAACTCTAGACGCGTTTTGAGCTCCAGAGTCGCTAAATGGGACTTGAACCGAACGTGTGACCCCACCAATGCATTGCTCTCCGAACAGGGAATCCATTGGTGGGGTCACACGTTCGGTTCGAGTCCCATTTAGCGACTCTGGAGCTCAAAACGCGTCCGGAGTTTCGTCCGCCTCCACCGGTCTTCTGGCCCACTGTGCGCTCGGGAGGCGGCTTGCGATTTATAGAGCAACGCGCGGCCATTTCTCACCGCGCCGGTGGCGGCCGCGCCGTCGTCCGGGCGTCGTCGTCGGGGAGGTGCACCCTGCGGCGGCGGCCAGGGCGGCCAGGGCGACGCGAGGACCGCACGAGTCACCGAGACACGCCGCATAAAAAAGACAAGGGGGTGCGTCGCGACGCGTCGCGGAGGGGGGGGGGGGGGGGAGGGGGCGTGGTAAGTGCGCCCAATTGTTTCTAATACAGTGTGCTGACAGCGGAGATGGATCGCGGCGCCACCGCGCTTCGCAGTGCCCTTCCTGCCCCCCCCCCTCTCTCTCTCTCTCGACGCGGACTCCCCCAAGTAGGAGGCTGTCCCTTCGAAGCCCTTGTCCTTCCGACATGCCCTCGCCCTTTTTTTCGCGTGTCGTCGTGTCACCCACCCGCCGTGCCCCGCCGGTTCGGTCCGCGCGACGCTGGAACACCGGATTCCTCATACTTCCAGGCCGCTGCGGTGACAGTCCGGCGCACCTAACGGCTGGAGATTACACAGACACACAGACACACAGACACAGACACACACACACACGCACACACACACACACACACACACACAGAGAGAGAGACACACAAACACACACACATACAAACAAACGGACGATTGCGGGCGCGCGGCGCTTCCACCGCGCTACGCGGAATTTCTCATCCCCGCCCTTGCCTCGCCCTTACCTCGGTCACCGCGACGCGCCTTGGCCGACGCCGAAACCGGTTCACGGCCCCCTCTCCCTTCCTCTCTCTCTCTCTCTCTCTCTCTCTCTCTCTCTCTCTCTCTCTCTCTCTCTCTTTTTTTTCTCTCTCTCTCTCCGCCTGATCCCGCAGCCCATAAAGGCAAAGCCCTCACCATATGAGAAAATAGGTGATCAAGGGATAGAGATCTTTGCGGCCCGCAGACCGCTGCTTCTCTGCGCGCCGAAAGGACTGCTGATGGTGCACTGGCGAGAGAGAGATAGAGAGAGAGAGAGAGAGAGAGAGAGAGAGAGAGAGAGAGAGAGAGAGAGAGAGAGAGAGAGAGAGAGAAGAGAGAGAGGCCGATGGTCGGCTCACCCGCCAGATTAGGATTAAGCTGCAGATCCGCTGTAAGTCAAGCCGCACCACCATCAGGACGTCAGGAGGGCGAAGGAAAGGGGTTCGACCCGGCAAAGAGCGGGACGCTAGAGGACGCACTGCGCTGCTTGTCTCTTGGCTTATTTTTTTTTTTAAATTGCAACCATAAACTTTATTATATTATTGTTTTTTACTAATTTTTGAGAGAGGGAGAATTCTGAAATAGACCTCATCCAAAAAATGTGTTACGACGAAACACGTTAGAATGTCTGCGTCTACGAAACGTCTCTCTCTCTCTCCCTCTCTCTCTCCCTCCAAATACTGTAGCTAAAGCCCTGGCCACCTAAATTCACGGCAGCAGTAAAGGAAACAACAACAACAACACGGGGAACACAGGCGTCTCTCCTTTCCACCCACTTGAGTGTTTCCAACTGAGGCGCAGGAATAATAGTCGCACGGCTTCCTGATGCTTCAGCTAGACGTTTTTATCAGCCTAACAAAATTTTACCGCCGATGCTGAAATCGCTAATATAGGTTACCGCAGTCGTTTCCTTAGATTTTATTATTTTTTTTTGCAATACAATACGGCAAAAGAAGTACCTGGGATTCTGAGGCGGCTCCTGGAAAATACAACCCTTTCGTCCAAGATTGCCCTGCACTCTGCACTCTGAAAACCTTACGAGCTATTTTAGGCCTTGCGAAGAAAAGTAGCTCGATGTTACAATGAAGTTTTCAAGGAAATACTTCGTCATTTACGAGCTATTTCTTCGTATTACAAACTTAATGGTTCGCACCTTACATATGCTCTCAAAATAGTTCGTAAGGGTTCAAGCGTGTGGACATGACGTTTTTGCGGCAGTATTCGGCGACACCCGCACTCTTAAAACCTTACAAAGTATTTTGAGCATACATATAACAAACTAAAATACTTTGTTATACGAAGAAATAGTTCGTAAATTACGAAGTATTTTCTTTGTAAGCTTACGTATGCTCAAAATACTTTGTTATACAAACTACTTTTCTTTGTAAGGCCCAAAATAGTTTGTAAGGTTTTCTCAGTGCGGACGCTCTTCCTGCACTGTAAGAGGCTTTGCCGCTTTGCCTAACGCCGTTTCGAGCGGCCAGGGCTGCAGGGAGAGGGCACTCGCTCGCACTCGCTGGTCCATGCGGCCTCCACCCACGCGGTACGCGCCACGCCCCGCCCCGCCCCGCCCCGCCACGCCCCGCCCCGCCCCGCCACGCCCCGCCCCGCCCCGCCCCGCCACGCCACGCCACGCCACGCCCCGCCACGCCGCCGACTATTTATTGGCGTATTTTAGCCTTGGCTGACTGGGAGGCCGAGCCGCCACACCGGATAGCTCCCGCGGCACGGCACGGCACGGCAGGGGCGTAAAGTAGGGGACTGTCCGATGCGTGCCGCGGCGTGCGGCCCACCACATGGTAGGCAGAAGGTCCGCCACCAAACAAAATTCTAGATTTAACGGGTCGTCCATATCGCTGAGACGAGACGCTTTACGAGACTTTTACGACTCAACAGGCTCAAGTCTATTTTCCCGCCGATTCCCACCGAGAAATTGGTGATAGCGCGCTTCCGGAAAGTAATTCATCATCACGGAAGGGATTACTACTTTTTCCGCAGTTCTACACTCTGAAAAGTGATCGGAATTCAACAATACAGCGGTGTAGCAAAGTTTCTTTATGGAATTCCTGGTTAGGAAACACTTATAAGACTTTTTTCAGGTCATTTGACAGTTTTGTTTTCGTTTTTGCTGTTTTTATGCAGTTTATTTGACTGCTTGTCTTCTGTTTTTGCTGGATTTTTTTTGCAGTTCGTTTGACAATTTTGTTTGTGATGTTTTCATGCAGTTCATTTGCCGGTTTTTCTTTTGTTTTTGCTGTAATTTTTTTGCAGTTTGTCTAGCTGCGCAGATTGTCCAGCTAACAACTTACTTGTCCGTCCGTCTGGCCGTCCAGTCATGTCAGTCACGGCCGACAGTGCGGGTGCCCCGGGTGTCTAACGTCAGTCTTCCAATCGGTGGGCGGCACAGCGAGGCTTGTTCGTCAATTTGTCCGACTTCGGCCGCTGCGTGTTGTCGTCTCGCCGCCGTCCCGCTGCTCGCCTCTATCTACCCATCTATCTCTCCGCAATCTAAGCCATCTGCATCTGCTTATCTAGCCTCGAGTGCGGCCACTGGAAGGGAAGGTGCACATTCCGACCCGGACCTCGGAGGTTTGTCCCAATTAACCAGCCGAGCCGAGCCGTGCAGAGCCGAGCCGGGGCGAAGGGTAGTCGTAGTATGTGCTGCTAGCACGCGCCGCGGCGGTGATATGCGCGGAGGGCCTCTGCGTCCAAACGAGCCAATCAGACCTCCGGGAGGGGAGGGGGAGGGGGGTAGCGCCATTCTAAATGGTTATGGCCAGGCTCCTACCGTCGCTGCGTAGCACCGCGTACCCCGCTACCAAACCCGGCAACCCTGATTTATTCATTGGTTCTGACGTAGGCCACCATTACCGCCGTGATGGCGCCACCGTCTTTGCAGGCAAGGCAGTGCACAGTGGGCCAGAAGACCGGTGGAGGCGGACAAAACCCCAGACGCGTGCAGAGCTCCAGAGTCGCTAAATGGGACTCGAACCGAACGTGTGACCCCACCAATGGATTGCTCTCCGAACGAGGAATCCATTGGTGGGGTCACACGTTCGGTTCGAGTCCCATTTAGCGACTCTGGTGCTCAAAACGCGTCTAGAGTTTTCTCCGCCTCCACCGGTCTACTGGCCCACTGTGCACCGTCTTTGCAGGCATGGCAGTGCCGCTGCGCTACGCCCTGCCCCAGAGCAAACCGGATGTGCGCCGCGATACTTCGAAATATTAGAGGAGGTGGCGCGCTGCGCGCGGTGACGCTTAGAGCGTTCTAAACAAGCGATTGGCGACGCCGTGCCATGCATAAGCCGACACCGTTTGTCTCAAAGCAAGGCCTTGTGCGGTGCGACCCGTGCAAACGACAAAAGCAAGGGTGTTGTGTCCGACCGCGGAGCACGTCAAGAAAAAGGTAACGTAATTATTCGCCCGACTGTAACTAAAACTTCCGCTTCTATTTTCTTCCATCTTCTTTTCTTTGAAAAAAGTCAGTTTTTCCTGAAAAAAAGGAATTTTCTCACAGAAAAACAGACGTTTTCTTACTGAAAAAGGGGCGTTTCTATCCTGGAAAAAGAGGAATTTTTTCCCCAGGAAAGAGAGGCAATTTTTTTTTCAGGAGACGCCTGGTACTGCTCTTGAAATGCATCTGTTGAAAATCAGACCTGACCAATCATTCTTTACACGTGTTTACAGTGTCAGCAAGGAGATGCCTGTGCTACTTTCAGGCGACACCCGATGCTGGTAGCCATACCCATACAGCCCATCCCGACCGTGCCGGTGTCGCGATGCCGTGGCGTGGGCGGCAATCTCTGAGCCAATTTCCCACTGGAAATAATCTCGCGCGCAAAGAAAGGGCTATCCGTCTTCGTTTTACGACGACAATGGGTCACCACGCCCCGCCACGCCCCGCGCCCCAAACACACACGGGCGTGGCGCGTCGAACCGGTGGCCGGGCGGGGCGAGGCGGGGCGGGCCGGCGGGAGGCTCACAACAAATCATCACCGGGGCGAATATGTGCGAGCAAGGACTCTGGAATCTGCCCACCCACAACACGGTGTACGAACGTACCCCCCTCCACGGACAAAAAAAATCCTTGATTTGTTGGGAGTCTTGATCATTGATTACATTTGGAGTTGGAAAGTGAGAGTCTTGTGGGTTACACTTCTTGGCTGAAAGTAAGTAATTTATAAAAAATAATCCATTTTGCTGTTTACGACGGTTGCCTGTTAATTAATTTGAAGTAGCTTATGAAACGTGCCGCTTTTTTACAAAAAAAAAATAAACATCTGAAAATTTACAGATTTTTGCTTTCCCGCGTCAGCGAAAACGACTCCCGAGGCACCCGCGGCGGCGAGGGTCGGAGAGGGGCGCGGGCACACATGTGACTAATGAACACGTTGAACGCGTTGCAGCGATGCCCCATTCACCGTATGCATGAAGAGGCCCCTCTGTGACAATCCATTGGGGACGCCTGCCTTCTTGGTCGGGCATTGTTCTGGACAGATTCAACGGATGATCCCGCCGAGCTGATCCACGGAGATATTATTTGGGTGGCTGCGTGGCGCGCGGCGGGGCGCGGCGTGGCGTGGCGGGGCGCGGCAGGGCGGGGCGGGCAATGGTGACGAACGGGAGGCCTCTCTCTCGCACTCGCACCGCGCCATTTTTCAATCAGCCTTCTCGGGTAAAAGTATGCATAAAGAGGGGCGGAGAAAAACGGTGAATGGTGCGCCAGCGTGCGTACAACAATTGTCATCGCGACGAAAAAAAATTAAAACATTTTGTTTATAAAGCAAACTTAAAAAAAAAACAACTTTTCTGCTGACAAATGCCGTGCAGTCATTAAAATACTTGGGTTTATAATACTGAGAAAATTCTTCGCTGACAGTAAGAACAGAGTAAATATTCTACTAGTAATTCAGGCGATTTTGCACGCACTTCATGCGCGGGGCACCGTTCCTGCGGCCACGCTGCGACGCGACAGTTTAAAAGAAATTTACTACGAAATTCGCTAATAAGCGCACGGCGCCGGATGAATGACGCCGCGTCCCGTAATCACGGCCTGTGGTCTCACTCTTCCCGTCTCTCTCGCTCTCGCGGGGCGTCCCGGAGGAGTGCGAGAGAGACAGAGAGCTGCGTCGGCCGGCGGCGCTCGGCCCAACGACCGGCCATTCCGTCAATGGCTGTCCGATCATCATCTTCGGCATGGCAGCAATTACCAGCCAGCCAGTCAGTAGCGAATATATCACTTAGCACCTGTTGGGCCCCGCCTTGCCCCGCCTCCGAGCCCCCGCCCACAGTGGGCCAGAAGGCCGGTGGAGGCGGCCAAAACTCTAGACGCGTTTTGAGCTCCAGAGTCGCTAAATGGGACTCGAACCGGCCGTGTGACCCCACCAATGGATTCCTCGTTCGGAGAGCAATCCGTTGGTGGGGTCACACGTTCGGTTCGAGTCCCATTTAGCGACTCTGGAGCTCAAAACGCGTCTAGAGTTTTGGCCGCCTCCACAGGTCTTCTGGCCCACTGTGCAGCGCGCCTGCCGAGCCACTGGGTCAAAAGACGCCGGATCCTTTCTCTTCCCAAAGAGGAAAACGTGGTCGCAGGCAGAAAAAAGAACTATCCTCACTCTAAAGAAGTCATTTCTCGTCTAGCAGGAACTCGACTTTAAAGTGTGAGTGCCTTGTCTTTTTCTAGCAAGATATTTCGGATATGTCGTTATTTCGGCGAGCAGAGGCAGATGTTTGCATAGCGCTGGGATTTTCGTTGCATATTCGGCCTCTCAACGAGCAGCGGCGGCAGCCAGCCCGCGTGAAATGTGGCCACAGGTGCGTATGTATGCGTGCGTGCTTGTGCGTGTTTGTGTACGCGTCGTTTATGATCCATCCATCAGAGCCATGGCGCCGGGCAGTTAACACACGAGTAAACCAGAGTGCCCGTCAGTCAAATTGTATTGTTGTGAGAAACAATCCAAGCACGTTGTGTTGTCTTTAGCGAATATTCCCGATCAAAACAGAAGAACAATCCACTCCACTTTTGTTTTCGTTTCACTGACCCGAGAATAAAGTCACCCGAATGCGCTCCTTACTTTTTTTTCCGCTCCATTGGCAAAGTCCCTGTGCGGTGATAGGCAGCTGCGACACACGCAAGGCATTAGCGCGCACACACACACACACACACACACCACACACACACACACACACACACGGAGTGACACTACTGTCGTCGGCCACAATACGGTGCGGCGTAAATCCGTCGGGCGGCACGCCGTGAATGCGCGTATCAAACCTTTGCGCAACGCGAAAAGAGTAAAGTGCCCGCGCACGCACGCCGACACACACACACACACACACACACACACACACACACACACACACACACACACACACACGCACGCAAACTCACGCACGCGCGCGTTGCCCATATATGTGTCGCGACGCGTTGCCGCGCTAGTCCGTTTGCGCGACTTTATTTGAATGGCGCTGGACGACGCCGACGCCGCGCGGACAGCCGCGTTCGGAAACGTCATCGCTACTGATTGCGATCCGAGCCGGCTCGGCCCGAGCGCGCGACAAGGACGAAGCGAACCGCAATGTGTATTTTTTTCCAGCGGCGTCAAATGGGTGGCCGAGCGACGCTGTTGTGTCAAATGCGGCCCGTGCCAAACGCAAATCAGCGCGCGCTATTTGACCATGCATCCGCCCGGCCGGCCGGCCCACTCACAAAACTAGACGTCTCTGTCCCGAGACCCGCTCGGACTGCCGCAAGTGCCACCCGTTTGCAGCGAAGATGCGAGGCTTCGGACGCGTGCGGCTCCACTGTCAAAGAACCAAAGAACGGCGAGGCCTCGGAGCGAAAGCCAACGACCGGCTAGCTTTCCATTACACCAATTTACGGAACTGTTGTTGTTTACAAACAGCCACCTGCAGCACATAATTGGTATGTTTCGTAAGTTGGAGGAGCAACAAGGTACATGGTAAACAAACAAACCGAACGTGCATCACCGCAAGGCTGACGACACTCCTAGAGCCACCGTGTCATACGTCCTCAACCTTCGCGGATTAGCCAACTTTCTCCCGCCTTAATTTGGGCATGCGCCTCCTTAAACGGATTCCTTGATTAAAATCTAAAACGAGATCCTTTTCTGCCGAGACGCAGAGGCGATTTGATATGGATGCGAGTGTCAACCCGTCCGACTGTCGGCTTGCCGCAGCCATCGCCCGGTCTCTTCATAAATTTGCACTTTTTATTTCATGGCGTAAAAAAAGTCAACTTGTTCACCTTCATTAAGGTCTGCAAACCACCGTCGCTCTCCCCACTCCCGTCTGCCCCACCTCTCTCTCCCTCTGTTTTTGATGTAAGTCGATGACAAAAAGGAATAAAGGCGAGACGAAATCAAAGACCCGCGCCACGAAGACGGCCTATAATCTCGGAGCGAAACCGTCAGCCTGAACGCGAATAAACTAGTGGAGCGTCTAACGCCGGGACAGGTAGCTCACGCCATCTTCAAGATTTATATAACGCTGCGTTCGAATTTGATGCGTGCAAGCATGAAGCTGTGCTCGCAAGGTAGGAACAACAGGCGGTTTGAACGTGACACGACCAATCAGTTTCCTTGGATTCCCGGGAATATCACTTAATTTCAAGGAAAATCTCCTGGAATTCCCAGAGACATCGGTGAATGCCCAGGAGGTGGTTTTCCCGTGGACGGACTGGCGACTTGGGTCCGTATTTGTCATCACTGCAGGCGACCCAGGTGTCGAAACGGCTTTTCCCTCTCATCACCGCAGACGTCTCATTTTGGCCGCGCAGAACCTCGACGCTTGAAGCAGCCCCCGTTGGATCTGATACGTGGAGTGGACCCCCGAGGCGTGGCGTGGCCGTGGCGTGGCGCGGAGTGGGTCAGTGAGGCAGTAAAACTCCTTTCCGGATCTGGCGCGGCCGAGCAGACGACGAAGCAGACGCCGCAGCAGACGACGCTACTGCTGCCTTCCGATTTATGACGCCTCAAACAGCCAGCCCCGTGCCGCGGAGTGCCACGGAGTGCCAGGGAGCCACATCCGGATTCAGAGCAAGGGCTCGCCTTCGCCGGACGGACACTAGCTACTTCCAGACTCATTATAAACATCGATTACTGTCGACATTTGCCTATCATTATTAGATCACCAGCACTTCCAGCGGCTCCAGCGCGTATCTTGCACGCATGCATATCATCAAGGCATCAAATTGC
Organism: Thrips palmi; assembly: GCF_012932325.1. Classification (NCBI taxonomy): domain Eukaryota; kingdom Metazoa; phylum Arthropoda; class Insecta; order Thysanoptera; family Thripidae; genus Thrips; species Thrips palmi. The sequence continues at coordinate 7,041,219 of NW_023144627.1, forward strand.
TCCAGAAAAGTTCCCCCTTAAAACGTTATACCCAACGAGACGTGCGTCTATCTATCAATTGTGTGCGGATTTGAACAAGGCAATAGTTCTCTTACATTGCCTATAGGATCTGTAGCAATTTGCTAAAGATTCTATGGCTGAGAGAGTCTTAAGAATAGCTAACTTGTGGCTTGAGAGTCTTCAAGAACACCGCTTTAGTGGATGTGGGCTGTTGACGGATGCGAGAGATTCTGAAAGAGCCTCTGAGACGTCATGTCGCGCTCCGCACAGCTCCGTGTCCAAGTCATTAGGTCGTACTCCCGAACCTCCTACCGTGCTGGCAGCGCGGCGGCGCAGGCGATGCGGAGGCGCCGACATTTCGATTACGGTCAACAAGACAAGCAAGCAAGCCGCACAAATGGCTGAGTTATTCCCCATCAACACTATCCCATCGTTAGAGCGAAAAGGCCGGCTCGCGTCGCTAAACACTGTCAGTGTGCCGGTTGGGTTGGGTTAGGTCGGCGCGGCGGAGGGAATCCCAGACCTCCTACCGAGCTGTCATTGGTGGGCGACTGGCAGTGGCGTGGCCGGGCGTGGCAGCGCGTTGCCCCCGGCCGTACGCGGCTGCACGCGGATCAGTGTCGCGTGGCCGCTATTACTGCCAGCAGCCTGCCCAGTGGGCTGGCCGCTCGGCTGGCCGGCCAGGCCGCATCGCCACTCAAGCATCGCGTGCCCTGATTGGTCGGGAGCATGTGAGCCCTCGCGCGAGGCTACACGTCAAACACTCTGACGAAAAACAGGTTGACATTCGACTGCAGTAGCCCTAATGGAATAGGGGTAAGTTGGGGAAGAAAAGTACACCTCCCTGTGGCCTACAGCAGGCGTCTTGACATTCGTTTGTAAGGGATTTCATACTCAGATTTTCATGTTGAGTTAAAATAACCGGTCGACGGATGGCTCAAAGTCAAGGTATCAGCTCCATACGGGTCTACTTTTCTTCTCCAACTTACCCATACTCATTAAAATTAGATTTAAATTGCTTGTTAGCTGCAAAGCAGACAGACTTAAGGAATCATCATTTCTAAGCTTGTTTTTTTTTTTTTTTTCGCCGAGAGCAACGTTATAATAAACTGTCCCACCCGATTGGCTAGGGCCTCACACGTACTGGTTGGATGACCCCAAGCATTCAAAACAGCACACAGACACTCACACACACACACACGCACTGTGCGAACATCCAATCGCGACTGACAAAGACCGATTGCACGTTGCAGTACGCTGCGCTTGCGCACGAGTCGTGATTGCTCTGGGGGAACAGGGCGATGGCTCGCGATGACGTCTGGCGAGATCTCCCAAGATATGTCACTTAGCCGGCCGATCAAATTGAGCTGCCCGGGGGACAGTCATGCCCCTGCCACGGCGGACTGGCCGGCAAGGTACACGACACAAGGCGGTGCAAGGTACGAGGGAGGTCGCGCGTCAACCGGCAGCGACAGCTAATTGGACCGACTGCCGTGCCGTGCAAGGGGAGATTGGGGTGTCAAAGGCCGGAGGCACCAGCTCTAAAGCGGCACGCTTCACTGCTGTTTTAGTTGGAATTTACCAGGAGCTTCCTGGGAATTCCCTATGCCTAGGCTACCTGGAAAACCAGGAACCGTTTTCACCGTGCACCTTTCGCGCTTCCGCAAGAAGAAGACGTTTCAGGAATTCCCTCAAACGTAAAATTAGCCTCATCACCATGGCAAACACATAAACCATCACCGACGAGAGCGTCGCGCGAGATTTAGTGGCGAGCACTGCGCGGAATTAAACGGCCGAGCGAAAAGTAGCGAAATATGAGAAACGTCCCGGCGAGAAATAATTACCGCGGAAAGGGATGCAGGCCGGTATTTAAGACGCACCCCAGCCGTGGCCAGGGCCACCAGGGCCACCAGCGTGGGGCCACCCGGCGCTGTAACCGCAGCGCCACTGCCAGCGACTTACGGTGGTCTGCCCTTCCTTGCCCCGCTTCGCCCTTGGCGGCTCGGCGCGTCCTTTACACGGACCATTTCACTCACTGCGGGGGAAGGGCCCTGCGGCCCTAGCCGCCCCAGGGCCGATGCCGGCATGGCTGTGTTGCAGATAACGTTGCAGGGGATGTCGCATGCATAATACCAGCAGCCCAGAACCAACGTCGCAGCGAAGACTGTCCGTCCAGAGACTCGCGATTTACAAAAAAAATAACCTTCAGTATAATACATTTTGGAATCTTTGTGACTCAGCTGTTTTAGTGGCACTTCCTCATGTGAATTGTCAAAGTTGTAATCAAACGGATAGTCGATCAACTCAAGCCTCTGTGGAGGCACTTCGCTGTGGAGGCACCTTAGTGGAGGCACCACTGTGGAGGCAATGCTGTGGAGGCACCTCTGTGGAGGCACCTTAGTGGAGGCACCTCTGTGGAGGCAATGCTGTGGAGGCACCTCTGTGGAGGCTCCTCTGTGGAGGCACCTCTGTGGAGGCACCTCTGTGGAGGCCGGCCACCGCGTCCAATGATTTAGATGCCTCGCGGAATGCCTCCACTGCTTGAGCGGCGCTCGAGAAATAATGGAAGTAACGTCAACCCTGCCGCGCGGCCTGCTACTTGCGGCGGGTGGCGCGTGACAAATGGCCACTGTATAGGGTTGCCAATAACCAGGTAAGCCACTCTAGCGCCGCGCGGTCTAGGGTTGCCAACCAAGGCGCCGTCATTGAGCCTAATCAACACGCTAAGTAGACGCAGCGCTGCGCGGTAGAAATGCTACCGATAAGTTGAGGCAAGTCGAGCAGGTTGACTGGAGGGTGCCTGCAACCGCTGGCAACACATGTCCATTGAGGAAACCCAAAGCCACGTCTCGAAACCTTCCCGCGAAACGAATGCACTCGATCCAGGGACTCGATCCTATCGCGCCAACGACATCTTCCACAACAACACAGCGCGCGCGCAAAATAATCAATGCCACATGTGATTTGAAGCAGTAACGAATGAATGAGCTCCCGAGGTATAAATTACGCGACCGGAGCGAGGCCGGAGTGCGGCCGAACGCGTAAATGAGCCCAACTTTTCATTCCCTGAAATGCTCCCTGCTGGCCGAGGCGCAGGCCCCAGCGAGCTGAAGGCTGAAACGCAACTAATAAATAAAGAGACTGACCTGCAGCTCCTCTTTGCAGCGCCGCTCTTCGTCCAGTGACATCCGCTTCTCGTGCTTTTTAAAATACTTCCTCTTGGCCGCCTGGAGGTTGAACCAGGTGTAGGAGAAGGACTTGACGTAGGGCAGCAGCGCCTCGATGAACGGATGAAACTCATCCTGCAACACAGAAGAGGAACAGTGGTTAGCGAGATCATTCATGATGGTGATAATGATGATCATTCATATGGTGATGATCATCCACATGATGATCGTTACGGATCCTGTTCAAGTTCATGATCAGAGTGAGTGAAAACAAGGATGAGAACGATGGAAAGAAGAAGAAGAAGAAGAAGAAGAAGAAGAAGAAGAAGAAGAAGAAGAAGAAGAAGAAGAAGAAGAAGAAGAAGAAGAGAGGAGGAGGAGGCCACAGGCTGTTGAAGGCGATTCCATTGCGCTGCGGTTCTCTAAATCAGAGGGTACGATTGTTGTTGTTGCTGTTGCTGCTGTGATGACGTTGCAGCTGCAATGCGACTGGCCGCACACTCAATAAGCGAGGGGACGCGGCGCGACACTTTAGAGAGGTTATGTTGCCCGCCAGCGCGCTGCAGCGAGCGGCAGCCAGATTAGAAGCGACTCTGCCCGGCTCGGCACGGCTCGGCAAAATGGAGATGTCACGCGCGAAATTGTTTTCGAGCGGACCGCGTATTTTATCGCCCTAGCATTTCTATGGCCACTCGGCTCTGGCGGCTCGCGGCCGACATACTGTATACTAGGTAGGTATATAGTTGGGTTGGGCCCGATGGGCCAGGTGCATGGCGTGGGTCCAAACGGGGTGCAAGGCGGTGCAACGCGGTGGGAGGAAATAGAGGAGGCGGATCTCCGACGCCGACTTCCTAACCTCGAGGACTCTGCGCATTGTAGAGTTCCGACGGAGCGAGTGATTTGCTTCGCGTAAAGGAGGTCACTCCTTGAAAAAACATGTTTAGATCGTGCTTCTTAAACGCGCGATTAAGTCATGTCAACTCATCTCCAAATCAACTTTGAGTTCGGAATTTCGAGGAAATTTAAGGAGTCTAGTTAATCTTTCTACTACAAAGTTTGCACTAACACTTCAGCCCAAGGCTTTCCACGTGACGACATAAAAGAGCACGGCGTTCCGTATTAAATCGGCGCGCAGAGAAAAAATTGTTACAACAGCTCCAACGGGATTCGATCCAGCGGACAATCGCTCGGCGCTCGCGGTGCTTCCTGGTTGCGGCGCACGGCGAGGCGTGGGTCGCGGCGAATCGCTTTAGCCGCGCGCAAAGCTACGGCCTTTTAATTTAGAGTAATGTCCTGCTATGACTGGACCTTGTGTCATTAGAGTCGCCTAGTGCGAGCGGTGGGCGGGGCGGGGCGGGGCGGGGCGGGGCGTGGTGGGCATGAGGAGTGGACAGGTGGGGCGGCCGCCAGGCTCATGCGTGAAACGGAATGGCTCGGAACATTATTTACAGCGAATGCATTTTCAACTCGCGGCTTTTCCGCATTGTATCGCGACACTTTTTTTCTGCTCCTCCAAAGAGGAAGTTCTTGTTTTCTCAAACCCTGGGTGGCACTGGTAGCATCCACACCTAAATTAAAAATATGTGCAGCAAAATTGAAAAAGTTTTCTAAGCGCGGATAATTTAGAAACAGCATCCGGTGAGGATTGCAAAATAATTCTTCCAAAGTTCTATCTTGCAGGGTAACGGTTGGACTGAGTCGAAGTAAGAAACGCTGGTGACGCGTTGTGTTTGGCGGGTTTGACCGTCGAAAAACACGCCGCTCCAGAACAGCTGAGCGCTGGCGGCGGGCGAGGGGGAGGGGAAGGGGCAGGGGCATGGCCCGGGTGAAGTCTTGGCACGACACGGCACCAAACACCGGGCCTGCCAACTCGGCCACACAGAGGAGGGGAGAGGGGGAGGGGCATCTTGACCTGCGCGCTACGACGGGGATCGAAGACCCGGCGCACCAAAGAATGCACGGCTCTGCAGCCGCGAGGTGGTCTTGGTCGTATTGATAAAAAATCACATTTACGAACGCAAAATTTGCCACGAAGCGTGGAGAGGTTGCCGACCTCAGCCTGCCTACTTGGAGGCTTCTTGAGAGCAAACGTCAGCTGTTACCTGGTACGTAGGCAATCTGAGGTTGGCAACCCTTTTGTCACTGGTGCATCGTGCGAGTTTTCACCTGGCAGCACTGGCTCAAGGTAGCAGGACATTCCTCGCAGATCAGTCTAGCTTCCTCCAGGCGTGCCGGCAATTAGCCGCGTGGCACGCGTCGCGTTTGCACTGCTTATTTCAAAGTGAAAATAGAAACACGGCCGCCTTTCGTTCGAGGACCGCACTCCCGCGGGGCTACACGGCCAGTCCCTTGCATCGCAAATGATGTCCAGGGGCACAGTGGGCCAGAAGACCGGTGGAGGCGGCCAAAACTCTAGACGCGTTTTGAGCTCCAGAGTCACTAAATGGGACTCGAATCGAACGTGTGACCCCACCAATGGATTGCTCTCCGAACGAGGAGTCCATTGGTGGGGTCACACGCTCGGTTCGAGTCCCATTTAGCGACTCTGGAGCTCAAAACGCGTCTAGAGTTTTGGCCGCCTCCACCGGTCTTCTGGCCCACTGTGAGGGGCCGTGCCTTGGCTGGGTGTAGCAGGGAAGAAGGGGGAAAGAAATGGGACGACAACAAATTCGACGCGCATCATCAAAATATGTTTGCAGGACAATATAGATAAGGACCATTCACTTCAGCGCGCTGCGAGTTGGGTCCTCCCCCCTTTCGCTATCTCCGCTCGACTTTTCCCCTTTCGGTCCGCGCAAACGTTCAAAACTTGCGAGTTTTGTCCGGGACGGGGCAAAGGCCGGAAGCCAGCGTCTCAACTTGCAGAGTGGGACCGCTCTTTGCCAGTGTGTGCGCAACAATCAAGTCGGGCGGAAGGCGCGAGGCCGCATTACCTCAAACTGCTCGCTTTTTCGGTCCTCTCAGGTTGTGTCCGAGCAGACTTGCCACAATGTTATGATTTCCATAGATTTTCCATGACGCGTCACAGTGGGCCAGAAGACCGGTGGAGGCGTACAAAACTCTAGACGCGTTTTGAGCTCCAGAGTCGCTAAATGGGATTCGAACCGAACGTGTGACCCCACCAATGTATTCCTCGTTCGGAGAGCAATCCATTGGTGGGGTCACACGGTCGGTTCGAGTCCCATTTTGTGACTCTGGAGCTCAAAACGCGTCCAGAGTTTTGGCCGCCTCCACCGGTCTTCTGGCAAATCCACTGTGCGCGTGGCAAACGCAGCGGCCGCGGTGTCCGTTTGTCCGCATTATCATAGTCATGATTACGACCGTGATTACAGTGGTGATGATGATGAAAAGCCGGCAGCTTGCGCGGCGTGGTGCGGCCCGAGCGGCGCGGCCCGAGCGGCTGGGCCCCGGGCAGGGCAGGGATTGACCGACCGAGTGCGGCACGCCGCGCCACGCCACGCCACGCCCGCTTGTCTGCCGTCTGATACATGCGAATATACTTCATAACTCATTCCCTCGTAACAACTTGAGGGCAGCGGTGCCCCGAGCGCCACTCGGACAGCGTCTCGGGCAGCGAGGGGTGCGGAGGCAAAAAGTAGCAAGCAGGCGGAGATAAAGGAAGGGGTGCCAGTCGCCTCGTCGCTCTGTCTCCGTCCCACTCGCAGACCTCTCCGTTAGAGTGCGAGGGAGACAAACTGAATCTGAATCGCTCGCCGAGGGATGGACACTAGCAAACTTTTTCTTGGAAAAATCAACCCTCGACGGCCGAGTCGATGCAATAAGTCATTTTCGGGCGAAAGCGTTTCGCATTTTCATAGCGCTGACCGTTGGATACACTGGGCGAAAGCACTCTGCAGAGTCGTCGTTCTGTCTCCCTCGCACTCACGGCGCGACCCCTGCAACTGCGAAACACAACGACGAGGACTCTCAGTCTCAGGCGGCGATTTCAACGACGCACAGTGGGCCAGAAGACCGGCGCAGGCGGACAAAGTTCTAGATGCGTTTCGGGCTCCAGAGTCGCTAAATGGGACTCGAACCGAACGTGTGGCCCCACCAATGGATTGCTCTCCGAACAAGGAATCCATTGGTGGGGTCACACGGTCGGTTCGAGTCCCATTTAGCGACTCTGGAGCTCAAAACGCGTCAAGAGTTTTGTCCGCCTGCGCCGGTCGTCTGGCCCACTGCGCGACGGGGAGGACACTGTCGCGCAAAATGGACACGGGCAGGCCGAGAGCAGGCCAGTGAGAGGGATGGGCGGAGGGCCGGGCACGCCGCCGCGGCCGACAGCCAGTCACAGGTGGGCCTGCCCGGGGCAGCGCAGGCACTGTAGGCAGCGCCGCGGGCCCCACCCCCACCCCACCACGGGCCGCCGCGGGGCCCACTGGGCCGCAGGGCACTACGGGACGCGGCAGCGCGGCGGCCACGCAGGTGGGGGCGGGCGGGGCTTCGCGCTTCGCTCGCCGCGCTTCCCGCCCAGAGGGGGAACGCAAAGGGCCTCCAACTTCCGGTCGCTAAGTCTTATAGTTTCACCAGTGCAGTCACAGCGGTGGACTCGAAGTCTCGCCGACAGAGGCACTGGCGAGCTGATCCCGACCTCCCTGACGCACAGTGGGCCAGAGGACCGGCGTCGGCGGCCAAACCTCTAGACGCGTTTTGAGCTACTGAGTCGATAAATGGGACTAGAACCGAACGTGTGACCCCACCAATGGATTCCTCGTTGGAAGAGCAATCCATTGCTGGGGTCACACGTCCAGTTCGAGTCCTGTTTAGCGACTCTGGAGCTCGAAACGCGTCCGGAACTTTGACCGCCTCCACCGGTCTTCTGGCCCACTGTGCGACGCCACCCCGTCCCCCGAGGTCATCCGCCCCGCCCCGCCCCCCCCCCCCCCCCCCAGGACGGCGTGATTTGCGTATCTCCAGGCTCTCTAGCCCGGCCCCGGAAGCCCGCCAGCAGACTGATTCCGAGAGTCGTTTTCGTCGCTCTGACTCCGTCGCACCTCGCGGGACGCCCCGTGAGTGCGAGAGAGACAGAGCGAGGAGTCTGCAGCCAGGCCAGACTGCTGCAGCGGAAGCCATATTGCACCCTGCATGGCCCATGGCCCGGCGCGGCCAGTCTGGGGACGCTGGGGTGCAGTGCGCTTTATCTGGAGCCTCGTACGGCCGGGGCGGCGGGGCGTGGCGCATAGGCCTTGCGACACTTTATGCGCGAAAAACGAAACAAAGTGTAATTAATGGCGGCGCAACGGAACAGCATGCAGAGGGTGATTACGTAGCAGACGACGCGATGCAGACGACGCGGTGGTGTAGTGCGCCGCCGCGCCGCCCGAGGGCAGACGCGCCGGGCGTGGCGTGGCGGGGCGTGGCGGGGCGTGGCGGGGCGTGGCGGGGCGTGGCGGTCAGGACCAGAATAGGCCTACACATATGTCTCCGCTAAGCCCGACCCGATCCGGTCCGCGGCGCCAGCGTGCCGCCAGTGTGCCGCCAGCGTGCACAGCGCCGCGGCGACGGTCTCGATGTCGGCGCCGAGCACGCAGCGCGTGGGTGGAGCGGCCCCCCGCAGAGCGCCTGCAGACTGAGCGTCGTCGCTCTGCCTCTCTCGCACCTGCACGGGACGCCCCATGAGTGCGAGAGAGGCAGAGCGAGACTCTCGGTGTGCTGCTCGGCGGCTCGAGGTCGCTTTGCTGCTTTGCTCGATCGGGGTCGCGTCGGCGTCTCCGGACGACGAGTCGCGCTCCCCGCAGCTTGCCGGCGAAGTGCTCCAGGTTCACCCGGGTTCACCTCGCGGCCGTGGAGCGCATAAGGCCAGCCGGCCTGCCGAGTACGGAAGGTTAGCCTATGACCAATCGCAAAGCACACTCAGGTTAGCCTATGACCGACCAAATAGTACATACAGGTTAGCCTATGACCGACCACATACTGTATACAAAGTTAGCCTATGACCGACCACGACCACAATATACATAGGTTAGTCTATGACCGATCAAATAGTACAGGTCAGCCTATGACCGACCACAAAGCACATGCCTTAAGAGCAAAGACTGACCTCATGGCTAAATCGTTGGTAACAACGAACGAGCAAACTAAAAGCCCGAGAGATGAACTTTTTATTTTTTGCTCATTTTAGTTTTTTTATAAAGAAAGAGGACAGTCTCGACAAGAAGTAGGGTTACTTGGCGGTAAAGGGCGTGACCCTGGAGGTGTCGGTCCGCCACTGCCAGGGTGAGCCGGCCAGGCCCCGGGCCAGCCCCTGGCCAGGGTCAGCGCGACGATTAGAGTAGGCGGATGGCTTGGAGAGGCAGACTGCCGGGCGGCGGGGCCCCCACGGGGGAGCGGGGCAGGGCCTTTGGCAGGGCCTTTGGCAGGGTGCGCGGCCCGTCAACGCGTCCGTCTGTGCGGCCGCCAAGCACTGTCACTGACTTTACACGCATGCTGGGCACCGGCCGGAATCAGCGGCGAAAACCAAGGGACAGTGTGTCTATCATCATTATTATCATCGGCATCATCATCATCATGATCGTCTTCAGCATCATCATCATCATCATCATCTTCAGGATCATCATCATCATGATCACCTTCAGGATCATCATCATCATCATCATCATGATCATCTTCAGGATCATTATCATAATCACCTTCAGGATCATCATCATGATCTTCAGAATCATCATAATGATCATCTACACGGTCATAATCATCAGCATCATCAGCAGTACCATCATCATCAACAGCATCAGCATTAAGCATCCTCAGCATCAAAAGTCCCCACAGACAAGGAGGATTGCGTTGGGCCCAGACAGTAACCTCATGTTCACCCAGGTGCAAGAGTATCGGGCTGACAAAAGTCCTGCGGCAACGTTTTCCTTTAGTCAACAGATAACGTGCAACAGAAGACTTGCAGTTTCAACCAAGTGCGCCGACGAGTGCAGACTCCCACTCCCTTGGGGACGGACGCGCAGGTTGCCAACCGCCGCGCTGACAGTGACCCTGTCCGCAGTGGCGCCAACTCAGCGAAGGGTATAAAGCACGTCGTTTTGCCACCACGCGCGAAAAACGGGGCCACTGAAAAGTCGTTTCAAACTCGCAGCAACAATGCGGAAACAAAGTACAGTCGCAGGAATGAGGGAACTGCTTCAACAATTTTGTAGAAGCCAACCTTGAAAAAAGCGTAGTGACTGTGTTCTACTTTGAAGCAGTGCGATCCGAAATGAAAACGAAACTTTGATGAGCAAACACTTTAGAAACCTGTCATTCATACTGCCATTGCTGCGAAGCTAGCTGGGACTGTATGTAAAACTTCGTCAAGATTCTTTTTTTTTTAGAGAAGAACATTCGAGTGTGAGCGTGTTAGTCATTACAAATTTTGAGACCGCAGGTACTGTACTTTAATTTTGAATGTGGGTGCAGTAAATCGCAGGCATGGTTATTTTTACAGAGAGCCGCCCTTGCGAAGGACGCCCAGGACATTATCGCGTTGTATCTGACAATAAATGCTGCCCATCGGTGATCTAATACACCTCTCGGCGGCACTGAGACAGTGCACCAGCTGTTGGTGCACTATATCTAGCCCCGCCACACACACAGCCAAGAGAGACATGTGGGAAAGAACTCAAATAAAAAAGACTCTATTTGAATCAAGTCTCAAAGTCAAGAACATTTGCAGTTGTCATCGAAAATGGAGACTTTGAAATTCAAGCTTCCCGATGAGACGGGAGTATTTCTGTTTGATCTTCACGCAACTTGAATTATAAGAAATGTGAAAATGAATTTGGTGGGATTTGAACCCGAGGCCTCGGGGGGATCTTATCCACCGGGCATCGGGGAGGGAGGACCCAATGACCGAAATAGAGCAGCGCGTCGCACTTCCCGGCTCCTCCACTGACGGCCCGACGGGGCGACAACTGCAGAGTGTCGCTCTGTCTCTCTCGCACTCATGGGGCGTGCCATGCAGAGGTGCGACAGAGACAGAGCTGCTGTCCAGCATGAGGTCACAGTGCTGCTGCCCTTCGTTGTGGACGTGTTTGGGCCCGATGACAGCTTGCCATGGGGCCAGCACTGGGGAAACGTCCTGTGCGCAAACTGGGAAAGACGTTTGCGAAGACTTTTCGCGGGAAGATGAGCATGACTCATCTCGTTTGATAAAATCTTAGCGGCTAAAAAAACACACTTAAATCTCATGTACACAGTGAAAAATGGGTGAATTTTTTCCTTACTTAGCAAGACACGCTTTTATTTTGACAATTCACCGAACGTCCTTAAAATTTTCCCCTTGTTTTTCGTTTCCCAACCGGCGGGAATGGTTAACCACCTGTTAATTAACTTCAGCCAAATTTTGTCTGAAATTTCAGAACATTTTTTTTAACAGTGCATATAGTCGCAACCCCGTTGTTCACCCCAAGGCAACCACAGACGAATTAACGGTGGCCTCAAGACGCACGGGGCGTGGCGGGGCGTGGCGGGGCGAGGCGGGGCGTGGCGTCCGAGGGCTTTGGGGATAGCCGCGGTTATGACGTCCGCCGGGAGTAGCCCCTAGACAGCCCCACTTTGATCGCCGAGCGAAACCAAGACGCCGCAAAGACGCGGTCAAAGCAGTCCGTCCTAATGTCGTCATGGGAACGCCCCGGCCCAAAATTAACATTAACCTGCAGCGACTTGCAAAGGGCCTCTGGTGATTAAAACGCCATGCCGCGCGACCTTTCGGGCGGCAGCGTTCCCCCGCGGAGCGAAGAGGATTCGTTTTTCGGAAAAGGGCGAACTTTGACTTGGGGAAGGGCAGGCTGGCCGGGCCGGGGCGCTTTCAAGTGATAGTATCATGTTGAGAGATAAGTGAGCCGCAGGGACGGCTGTCTCTCTCGCACCCCGACGCGACGGCCCGTGCGTGCGAGAGAGACAGAGCGACGACGTTCGGGACCTGCCCGCTGGCCCACCCCCCGGACGGCCGGCAGGACGACCCCGGGGCGGCCGACCCCAGGGTAGCCAGTGTAGCCACACCAGGCTCAATTGAGTGGAACATGATTAGAAGGGATGTGATTAGTGAGTTTGTCTTCCACCGCCCCTCTCCGCCTTTCGCGACCCTCCTCTCTCTCTTTCTCTCTCTCTCTCTCTCTCTCTCTCTCTCTCTCTCTCTCTCTCTCTCTCTCCGCACATACTCATGCTGCACCCTTCACTCGCGGCCTTGGCGCTAGGCTACGTCTCCAGGCGCTCTAACGTCCCTGCGTCGCCCCCCCCCCCTCGTCACCTTACATGTCTCCCCACCTGCAATGTGTCGTTGTAGAGATCATTAGAATGGTGTTGCACGTCGGATTGCACGCCCGTGTGTGTGTGTGTGTGTGTGTGTGTGTGTGAGTGCTGATCAAAGAAGTCGCATTCCACACCAAGCAATAAACCTAGCACCTAGTGTGTCGCTTGGCTAGTCGCAGTTGGTGCAGCACTGAGAGTGTTCGCAAACCAATATCTTCCCTCTTCCTCATGTGTCGTTCTGCTATAGTCAATGATAATGGTATTGGGTGATAGGTTTGACGATTTCGTAGAGTGGGTCAAGGCGGCAACAATATCAATAAAAGAAGAAAAAAAATTTCGTAGAAAGAAAAAGATAACTTTCATGTTTACGCCTCTGCTTCAGTATGACAACCACGGAGAAGCACTCTGAACGCAAACTATCTTGGACTCTAAAGTTATGGTCGCGAACATACAAACACACACACACACACACGCACACTCACACACACACGCATACAATTGCATCTTGCGCGCGCATAGCCCCGTGCACACACTCGCGTGTCCGAAAACTCGCCTCCTCCTCTCGCCCCTCTCTCTCTCTCCCCACTCCCCTAGATGCCGCATCTCGCTCGCTTGCCGGGCACTGCACTATAAATATCAACCCCGGGACGATCAACAAAGGACCCCATGCTGGTGGGGCGACTCTCCCCCCACTCCTCGCCGGCCCGCGCCGCGCGACGTCGGACGGGTTACCTCATCGGCAACCTGGTACCCGTTCGTTCCTGGGCGCGGATACTCCGATTTCGAGCACTCAGAATGAAATTTTAGATTTTGGTTTAAGCTATAGCGCTCTTTCTCTCTCTCTCTCTCTTCTCTCTCTCTCTCCTCTCTCTCTCTCTCTCTCTCTCTCTAAACTCAAAGGTGCGCATAATTCGGCCCATTATCCGCGTAATTCATGCCCTGCGTCTGATGGCGCCAAACAGCGAGCGACGTCGCTCGCTTATTTATTTATTATTTCGCGCCACATTCTACGAGGCGCTTCCATCATGGCGAAGCACCGACCGCCTCTCTCGCACGGGGCTGCCCGCGAGTGCGAGAGAGACAGAGCGACGGACTCGGAATCAGTCTGAGCGCTAAGCGCGAGCAAGTCGTCCAGTTTGCCTGCTGAGCTGTCCCGTGTCCTGTAGTCCCCTCCCCCTCCCCCCCCCCTGCCCGGCCCTGCCCGGCGGGGTGTGGCATAACTCCTCCTCCGACAAGCCCCAATCCTAGAACACAAGCGCCGTTCCGCAGTACAGAGGAAGGGGCACAGGTACGGTGACAGTGCAGAGGCGTTTATCAAGCTACACCCCCAAAAATAAAGCTTGCAGCGTTCCTACCGTTTTCAGTGCACTGAGAACTTTAGTGTGTACTGTGCAAAACTTTAAATTCCACATGAATTTTAGATGGATTTTAATGAGTTGAAACTAACTTTCCATGAATGCTGGTAAAAAATTTCATGATTTGAGGAGATTTTTTTAAAAATTGACTTAATTTAACGAAATCTAAAGAAACTTGAGTTCAGTTTAAGATTGTCCTTGAATTTCGGTGTGCCGAATTCTTTGGAGTTGTTTTCCTATGGTTTTGAGTACTTTAAGACATAGAGCATTCAAGTGAGTGTTAAGTACACACAAAGAGCCCAGGTCTGAAAATCCGCTACTAAGGGGTAAATTTCACATCCGGTAAGAACGGGATCCGCTGCCACACACCGGATCCGCTTTCACACAGGATCCTGTATCGAACCGGATCCGGTGTGTGGCAGCGGATCCCGTTCTTACCGGATGTGAAATTTACCCCTTTAAAGCGGGTCCGGTGGACCACAGGGATCCGCTTTCACTATAGCGGATCCGGTGGTCAACACAGCGGATCCGGTGTCAACATAGCGGATCCGGTGTCAACATAGCGGATACGGTAACCACAGAGGATGGCCTTAGCGGATCTTGTATGATCTTAGTGGATCCTCTTAGCGACAATGCAACCTTTATTTGGAAGACAATAAAAAGAAATTTAAACTCTGAAAAGAGGGTTCCGGGGTTTAAAGAAACCGAGTCCGATCCGAATCTGCAATCCGTTTTTCGCTATCTCGGCGGTTTTAAAGATAGCGAAGTTATGTTGTTGAATTGCAATTATTTCAAAGGCCTAGTGAATTTCATCAATAAAACCCCGTAATTTTTAGGTCAAAATACCAAAAAATTTCGATTTTATAGCCTCTTTATTTTTGGAAATCCGTAGAGGATCCGCTGAGGTTAGTGGATCCGGTAGAGCTGAGCGGATCCGGTACGGCTTTAGGGGATCCGGTATGGCTTTAGAGGATCCTGTACAGAGCGGATCCTGAATAGCCTCAGCGGATCCTGTGCTTAGCGGATCGTAGAGGATCCGGTGCGGCCAAAGCGGATCCACTGTGCCCCATAGAGGATCCACTTAGAGCATAGCGGATCCACTACGACCTTAGTGGATCCCGTAAAGACTAAGCGGATCCGCTGTGGGCAGAGCGGATCCGCTGTAGGCAGAGCGGATTTTCAGACCTGGGAGCACCTTTCCTTTGTTATCAGATTTTAAAAAACCTTTTACAGCAAATTTGGCTTGAAATCGCTGACTGTTCCATACTTCTGACAATTTGAGATGACGATAAAAGCTGAATAAAAATGTTTGATTTTTTTACTGGCTTCGCCAAACCGGCCGTATAGGATGAAGGAGGGTGCAGGGCCGAACTGTTTTGTTTCGATCCTATGCCGAGGAAAAGGAGTCAATGCCGCCCGACGTCGGTTCGCGAGTGAAAGGTACGTAGAAATACATAAAGTAGAAAGCCGGGCGGACGGACGGACGGACAGGCAGACAGACCGACAGCCGAGGGGACGGAGGTCCGGTTCGGTGCGTTGGTCCCACTGACCACTGGGCGGGGCTGCGGGGCGGCCGCAGGAAGCGGCAGTGCTACGTTTCGTGGTCCACGAAGTCTGGGGATGCAAAGGGAGAGGGGGAGGGGGAGGGGGTGGGGGTGGTTCCGTGTTCCACGGCGACGACATTGGATGGGAGGCGCCCGACCGAGCTTTACGAGGGAAACCTACAGCAAGTCATCGCGACGCGCGCGCACCGTGTTGGTGTGCGTGCGGGGTGCGTGTGTGTGCGTGAGGGGGTGCGACACGTAGGCCCTATATCACCCAGAGCCTACGCGTTAGTGGTTCCCGATCAGCAGGCCTACGCGTGCGGCCGTGTGTGTGTGTGTGTGTGTGTGTGTGTGTGCGTGTGTGCGTGAGTGTAAGTGTGTGTTTGTGTGTGTGTGGTGTGCGCGCGCGCGCGTGTGTGTGAGTGAGTGTGTGTGTGAGCTTCCCTCCCAGTGCGACGCCCCGTCACACCACCACGGATGACACCACGGGCCTCTTTTTTTTTTCAATCTCCAGGAAAAAAACAGACAGAGACAGAGAAATCCAAACACTAAAATCAGCTCTCCTGTTTTAGCACCTAGCTTTGCCACGGTGTGTTATTCGAACACTTCAACCGATAGAATTTCAACGATTAATTAATCTTCCCAGAACCGTGCTCTTATTTGCTACCAACCTATACCTATTACCGAAGACTTCAGGACAAAAATTCGATAACTATTTTTAAAAATTCAATTCTGCTTCTGATATTAAAGCAACAGGTGTCATTTTTAAAAAGACTTTTTTTTTTTTAATTAAAAAATTGTTTTTAATCAAAATTGGCTGGGTTTTTTTTTTCGTGCTGAAAACCCGACGGACCGGACCTACCCAGCAATTAGTAAAATCTCCTCTCTCTTTCGCTCTGTATCTCTCTCTCCTTTGTTCGCGGCTATCCACGCATCTTTTATCTCGCATTTCGCCACATTTCTCGCTGATGCGTGCGAGGGAGGGAAGTCCAACTACACACATGCAGTGCGCACGCACGCTCGCATTCGCACTTAAATAACGACCTTGACGGTATGTGGGGCTGGGCGCGCGTAACACGCACTGAGGGTGAGAGAGAGGGCGAGAGAGAGAGAGAGAGAGAGAGAGAGAGAGAGAGAGGAGAAGGGGGAGGGGGAGGGTGCTAACCATGACATTCGTTGCCAGATTCTTGGACGAGCATTCGCGCGAGCATCGCTGTAAGGGTACCGAGAGGGAAGGAGAGAGAGGGAGAGGGGGAGAGAGAGAGAGAGAGAGAGAGAGAGAGAGAGAAGAAGAGGGCAGCGGTGAGCTGTTTCATTTCGCGAATAAATTATCTCCCGGCGCCACAAGCTGCCTCAATTTGTCAATCTCTGTGACGGCGCGCGTCATGCATAGTTCATTTCTGCGCAACTACAGAAGTCCGCAAACCGAAGCTCATTCAGCCAGAGCGACGAATGCGACTCTCGGAATCAGTCTGCAGCCATTCGGCGGGGCCGGCCGGTGCTGGCGTTGCCAGTGCATTCGCGCCAAACTGTTGTTTTTATTAAAAACGTGTTTCCTCCGATGCTGCAAGTCGACGCGCTGATTGCTGGCAGGCCGCACTGCCAACCTAAACACTGCCGAAACAACGAGAGAGAGAGAGAGGGGGGGGGGAGGGGGGGTCGCGATTCCAAAGCGGCGTGAAACTCTACCAAGCAGAGAGTGTCGCCCAACAGCGCGCCGTGCTTTTGTTTGCCTTTATTGAAAAAATTGTGAAATGGTGTCTCGCGAAACAAGGTTAGCTCGCGCGCGTTAGCGACACACACACACACACACGCACGCGCACACACACACACACACACACACACACACACACACACAGAGAGAGGCACACTCTAAAAAAAGTTACAGAATTTTGTATCATTTTTGATGCAGGATTTTGTATCACCTGCTTTGGTTACAAATATTTGTAAAGGTGATATAGAATTTTGTAACAGATGTGCCGGTTACAGAAAAATGAATCATTTTGGAGCTTGATACAGAAATTTTTTACATGAAGGTTACAATATTATGTTTGTAACATGACTGATACAGAAAATTGTAACTGGATACTAAATTATGTATCCAAGATTAAAACATAATGTTTTAACGGCAAAATTGAACAGCAGTGGCCATAGAGACAAGTTAAACTTAGAGTTTTCATGTGCTTTTATTTTTCCCGACTCTGAATAAGAGGTTCAGTCTCGTGTATGCTTGGCTGGCAAGGCCTCCGTCCCTTACCGCGCGTGCCTCAGCTCACCGGCTACCTGCGCCGCTCCCTCCACGGCGTCCGCACAGCGCAGTTGGTAGCGTGGCGGGCCGCCAACCCAGAGTCTGGGGTTCGATTCCCGACTTCTCAGAGTACATCTGTGAAAGTTGTGACTCGAAGGATGGCATAAGGACCTTCAATCAGACCCACGGAGGCTACGTTCGAGCAAAATTCTCATTTTGAAGCTTGATTTGGAAGAATTACGACTGTTTACAAATTTTGTAACCGTTACGAAATTCTGTAACCAAGTTACAAAGAAAAAAACTGTATCCATCGTGATACAAATTTCTGTAACACATGTTATTGAAAAAGCTGCGTAACCATGTTACAAAATTCTGTACTGATTTTTTTTAGAGTGCAAACAATCGGCGGCGCCTCTCGCAAAAGTGCGTGGCGCATCCCAATTCATATGAACTCATTTCAATGAGGGAATGGAAAGCCGTGCTAGAGAGAGAGAGAGAGAGAGGGAGAGAGAGAGAGAGAGAGAGAGAGAGAGAGAGAGAGAGAGAGAGAGAGAGAGAGAGAGAGAGAGAGAGGAGGGAGGGGTAGGCGCCAACGCACCAAATATATCATATGCCCTTTCGCGGGTCCGCGCTGGGTGCCGGCGGCGGGGCCTGCCGTGCCGTGCCGTGCCGTGCCGCGGGAGGCGATATGGATAAAGCAAAAAGGGAAATACATAACGCCGGGAAATGCGTATAGTGTGCTAGCAAAGCAGCCTGCTAGTGATACAGCATCGCCGACCGCGCGCGCACGCGTCTGTGTGTGTGTGTGTGTGTGTTTGTGTCTGTGTGTGTGCGTGTAAACATACACATGGCCTCGTGTGCATTGGCAGCAAGGGTTAAGGACTTCAGTAATCGCAAAACGCAAAGTGGTTCTACGATTAAAAGCGATTAAAAGTCAAGAGAACTTAAATTTGACCAGTTTCATATTTTTGAAGGCATGCAATTAAAACTAAAACTAAACTATTTATTTATTTTTTTCAGCCTGTTGGAACGTTTTAACTCGGTGCCAATGTAAGTACACTCCTTTGTTCAAAACTTTTTTTTTCGTGTTGTTGTCGTTTTTTTTTTCAGTGTCTGGCCTGGCCGGGTGGGCCACGGCGGGCCGTGCGTAGTTCGCTCCACACATGAGTGCGCCATGAGGCCGGGCAGGCCGGGCCGGCCGGGTTGTGCGGGGTGCCCCGACCCAGCCTGGCCTGGGGTGCGTCCCGGCCCGACGCGGCCCGGCGTCGCCGTCCAATGCGTGCAATGAGGGAGGGGGACCCTCCGCGACCCTTTAAATGGGTTAACACTTAATCCGACCATCGTTTTCGGGACTTCCTCTTAAAGAAAGGGGCAGTTTTGCCGCGCGGGGGCGCGCACGGCGTGCGGGCAGCGGAGCGGTTCGGAAGAGCGCTCTGTCTCTCTCGCACACTTACGGAGAGCCCCGTGAGTGCGAGAGAGACAGAGGACTGCGGGGCAGTGCGTGGGCGGGTCGGCAGTTTTGCCGCTCTTTCGCGCACGCCTCGCCATCCCTTTGTTTTGCCCCCGGTCGACCCGGGATGGCCGCGCACAGGGCCGCGCACAGGAAACCAACAAATTTGCCGTTACAAGTCAACCCCGCTGCGGGGATTAACGAGCGTGTGCGAGCGAGAGAGAGGGGGGAGGCCTCATGGTTATGACACTTAAGGATCGAACGCGCCTGGAAACGTTGTGTTGACAATGGTTTAAGCTTTAAGGGCAGAAGAAAAGGTAAAATCTGCGCCACACACGTAGGTGGGTGGGTTGTCTTCGAGAATCGATACCTCGTTCGACTTCGCGCGAAAACGGGTCGGTGTTTATAGATTCCCCGGGGAAAGCCTTTGCCGCGTATGGCGGTGCGTGGCGAATGGAAACCCGGTGTGGAAATTAAATCTATCCCGATCAACTTTCTTGATAGTCGCTAATAACTTATTAACTAACCTGCATTCATTTTAGTCTCGGCAGAGCGTCCCCCCCCCCCCCACATCACGACTTTGTTGGGCCTGCACTGCAATAACTGTACGCGGTACAATGAATGAAACTCGTGATCTCACACACGAGAGGGCCGTCCTTCAGATTTGGCGTCTGCAGACTGATTCCGAGAGTCGTTCTCGTCGCTCTGTCTCTCTCGCACCTATAGGGGACGCCCCTTGAGTGCGAGAGAGAGAGAGACAGAGCGAAGACGACTCTCGGAATCAGTCCGCTGTACCACTCTGCTGCTACTAATCGGTTCCTTTCATAGAGGGGAAATCCCGTGCGCAGAAAACTTTACTGCCAGAGAAAAAACTATGGAAAATCTATTTATTATTTGCGGAGAGAACCTTAAAAACCCTTTTATTCCGCATTTATTCAACGGCAGCGTTTTCTGGGTCGTTTTTTTCGCTCTGTCTCTCTCGCACCTCGACGGGACGCCCCCATGAGTGCGAGAGAGACAGAGCGACGAAAACGACTCTCGGAATATCAGTGTCTGCAGGTGCACCAATAGAACCCGCCCCGTTCCCGTATCGCAATTACCACCAGTATCTCGGTGGCCATCGCGCCATAGGCCGCCAGCGGGCCGCCCCCGCGCCGTGTGTAGGTAGAGAGAGAGAGAGAGAGAGAGAGAGAGAGAGAGAGAGAGAGAGAGAGAGAGAGAGAGAGAGAGAGAGAGAGAGAGCTGCCGGGTTAATTATGGCGAAATCAATACTGCGAATAATCACCTCCTAGCTAATTTAGTATTTACCCCGCAAGACACTACGGCCCCGTTTTTGCCTCTGCCATCTGTTGACGCCGCGGCGGGGTGTGGCGTAGCGTGGCGAGGATGTGGTGGCTTCAAGGAGCGGGGTGTGGTGGCGGTGGCGAGTGTACCGTCGTCTTTTTGCCCACCCCGCTAAACAAAGCAGCCGTCGTGCTGCACCGCACTACAAAATCCACTGCGTACACACTGTAAATGTCTTACGGTGAAAGGCTTCACCACCATGTCATGGTGCAAAGATACAATCTTAAGAATTTACCTTTAAAAAAAAAGCTATTTGGTGATCATATTCACAGCATCGGGCGAAAGCAGCATGAAGAGCGCCGAGTCTCTTAAACACTCATTTTCAGAAAAATGGTAAATGAAAGCGAACGGGGCAAACGAGCTTTTTAATTAGCAAACGTAGCAGGGGGGAGCAGCGGTACAAACCACGCGCGATCTGCAGCGTGCTTTAGATCGTGCGTGTGTGAGAGTGAGAGTGTGTGCGTCGAGAGAGAGAGAGAGAGAGAGAGAGAGAGAGAGAGAGAGAGAGAGAGAGAGAGATCACGTGTGCATGTGTGACAATCCCTGCGACCGCTGAAACCACCCGCCAGAGGCGCCCGGGCCAGACCGCACAGTCAAACCACAACCAACCCCTGCTCCCTTTTCCCAGCGAACCCTCCCCCCCCCCTCCCTCCGCCAGCCGCCCTGTCCCCCACATCATCTACTCAGAGGTCTACCCCTCCCAGAGGTTTACCCCCCAAACGCCCCAATATTACTCTGATCCAAACTAAACTCCTCAACTCTGCTACTGACAAGAAGTAGTTCGAGGTTCTGTTAAGCTGACCAAAATAAACAAAAACTGGAACCGAAGAAACAGAGCCAAAGACACGAAAAATCCTTGCTGCTGCAGCAAATGAAGCTTCTCGATTCCAAGCGATTCAGCAGATCAGTCCGTCGCTCTGTCTCTCTCGCACCCTCACGGATAGCCCCATGAGTGCGAGAGAGACAGAGCGACGAGCAGAGTGAACAGGCCACAACGTGACAATCAGCATTCGACACCGCGACAACGGTGCTGGTGTAGTGGCGGCGGTGCGGGTGCAGTGGCGGCGGCGGAACCGCGCCGTTAACTAACCAACCCCTTCGAAGTGAGCCGTTGGGGCTCCTAATTGGATGGCTAACCCTGCTAACCCCCAGCGGGCCGAGGGGCCCCGGTGGGGTGCCGTGCCCGCGGCGTGCACGACGTGTCGGCCTTAGTTAAACAATCACAACCCTCACGCGGCGCGGCCCGGGGCCGTAACGGCGGCTACGTGCGATCGTTCTGGGTCATCGCGGACGGACGGACGGACGGACGGACAGACAGACAGACAGACAGACAGACAGACAGACAGACAGACAGACAGACAGACAGACAGAAGCGTGGGCCGCGAACAGCACTACCGCATAGAGCGTAGTTGCGCACGTACGGCACAACGAGTAGTTCCACGGGACTAACTACACACACAGCAGCAACGCACAGTGGGCCAGAAGACCTGTGGGGGCGGCCAAAACTCTAGACGCGTTTTGAGCTCCAGAGTCGCTAAATGGGACTCGAACCGAACGTGTGACCCCACCAATGGATTGCTCTCCGAACGAGGAATCCATTCGTGGGGTCGCAAGTTCTGTTCGAGTCCTGCTTACCGACTCTGGAGCTCAAAACGCGTCCAGTCTTCTTTTTTACTTCACAGTGGACACTCCTCTTCCCGTGTCCGCACCGGATTGCGGCGAAGGCGGCAAACGGCCCGCGGGGAGGTGAAGAATATTTACAGCGCCGCCGTGCGCGACCCTCCCCAGCGCCATCTCCCTCTCCCTCGCACTCACGGCACGGCCCGCGGCCGCGACAGAGACAGACAGACAGACAGACAGACAGACAGACAGACAGACAGACAGACAGACAGACAGACAGACAGACAGACAGACAGACAGACAGACAGGGAGGCAAGGGCGCTCCCCTCAAGGACCAGCGGCCCGCCCCGTAGGGCCGTTTAGCGCCGTTTAGAGTCGGTTAGCGCGTCAGAGAAATCAGTGCGACCATCCCTAATGTTTGCGGCTTGCCGGCTCGCCATTTACGGGATTGGGGGAAGGGAAGGTTTTGGCATCCAGGAGGGGCCGTGCCGGCCGAGCACAGTGCAGTGGCCCATCACCGTAAAACGACACTAGCAGTGACGTCATCGCACTCATTAGGCAATACCTGCCTAATCTGGGGGCCCCCGTTAGATTGGGTCGTGCGGGGTTCGAGTAAGCCGGGGCCGCTCTGAAAGCCCTGCCAGTGTTACTGGAGAAAGTCGAGAGAGAGAGAGAGAGAGAGAGAGAGAGAGAGAGAGAGAGAGAGAGAGAGAGAGAGCGTAAGTGGTTGAATGTGCGACGACCTCGTAGTGCGGTTTGAATACTCTCCAGCGCTCAGCTCTCCACATTATTTTTAACTGACGTTCACTTTGATTGCGACATAGGGACGCCCCTAGACACCCCCTAAAAGTGTGTCCAATCTAGAGGTGTCAGTCGCTCGTCAGCGAAAGTCCCTATACCCGGAAAAGCCACGCGTGCGTCATATTCTAAACGGCACCCTCAAAGCTACCTGCACTGAAAATTTACGTACTTAAGTGTTTACTGAGTACACACTTAATTTTTCAGTGTGGCGCAGGCACATTTTTAAAGGCATACTTAAAGTAAAACTAAATGCACATTCTGCAGCACTAAAGGGTGTACTTAGTAGACAGTTAGGTCTGTAGTGTACTTTTAGATCACCTTTATTTTTCAGACCGATTAACTGAAATTTATAAAACTTGTAGGATATTAAAAATTGGCGGTTTCGCAAGGGGCGTTGCGCTAACAACCCCGCCACCGAAATGTGTGTCGTCTCTCGGACCCTCGGACCCTCCGCCGCTCCGCCGCGACGCACGAAAAGAACTGTCCGTCCTCGCGCCGTCTATCATTTGTGGAGGCAATTTTTTGGCAGCCCGGCGCGGCTTGCGCAATGAGCGATGAGCAGGAAAGCAGAAGGCCGACTCGTCGCTCTGTCTCTCTCGCACCCACGGTCCCGCCCCGCGAGTGCGAGAGAGACAGAGCGACCCAGCGGCTGTCCGAAATCAGCCTGCTGAAGGCCGAGCCTCTGGGCGGACACGGCAGAGCTTTCACCGCTCTGTCTCTCTCGCACTCACGGGGCACAGTGGGCCAGAAGACCGGTGGAGGCGGCCAAAACTCTAGACGCGTTTTGAGCTCTAGAGTCGCTAAATGGGACTCGAACTCAAAGTGTGACCCCACCAATGGATTGCTCTCCGAACGAGGAATCCATTGGTGGGGTCACACGTTCGGTTCGAGTCCCATTTAGCGACTCTGGAGCTCAAAACACGTCTAGAGTTTTGGCCGCCTCCACCGGTCTTCTGGCCCACTGTGCGGGGCGGCGCGAAGGGGTGCGAGAGAGACAGAGCGCCGTTCGGATGCGCAGGGAGGCGGGGCGCGGGAAGCAGGGGTACCAAAACACGGGGCGGGTTGCCAGCATTGAGGCGATCTTGGAAAGGACCGCGGGGAGGGGGCAAGGCTGGCAGCCTGCATTCAAGCTTGCCGACACTTTCTGGCGGGAATCTCCAACGTGTTTTCAATCGGCGGAGGTAACGGCGCTTCTAGCGCGACCAGGGCGACGCGGAGCCTCCACAGCTGATTCCGAGAGTCGTTGTCGTCGCCTCTCTCAGACTCATGGGGCGACCCGTATAGGTGAGAGGGAGAGGGAGAGCGTGGGCCAGAAGACCGACGGAGGTGGTCGAAATCCCGGACGCGTTTTGAGCTCCAGAGTCGCTTAATGGGACTCGAACCGAACGTGTGACCCCACCAGTGGATTGCTCTCCGAACGAGGAATCCATTGGTGGGGTCACAAGTCCGATTCGAGTCCCATTTAGCGGCTATGGAGCTCAAAACGCGTCTAGAGTTTAGGCCGCCTCCATCGGACTTCTGGCCCACTGTGCACCACGCGGCTGTTGCTTCATTTTCAAGACGAAGGAGACACAGCGGGAGGTCGAACGGCGTACGGCCGCGCCGCGCGCTCAAGCGCTCAAAAGTTTTTGCCGCCTCCACCGGTCTTCTGGCCCACTGTGCGGCGGCAGGCCGACAGGCCGACAGGGGCGGCAGTGTGGCCTGAATATACATCCAGTGTTGCCAACTTGGCGCCACCAAAAGCGCGGCCGGCGCCGCGTCCGCGGGGTCCCGGTGACCGTCGTCGGCAGGTCGGCGGCCTCCCACACCGTCCGCGTTATCACGACGCCGGCCTGACGGCCTCGCCGAGGACGCCGTCGACGCGGCAACGGCGCGGCCACTGGCGCGCGGCGATTCAAACGCGTGGCGAAGCAGGCCGTCGCAGTGTTGCCACCGACTTCCCCGCGATGCACCAGTAGGGTTGCCAACCGGCGCGAGCCCACGCGGCAACACCTGCTCTCGAGGCGCCGCCCAGCGGCCAGGAGGTTGGCAACCCTATCCACACTGGTGGCGACACGCGTCGCACTTACCGCCATGATGCGGACGGGCACTGTAAGCACGCGGGCCGGCGGCAGCCGCTCACACACGCATCACTACACGACCGTCACGGCGGTGTCACGACACTGTCACGGCTCGGCGGCTCGCGCACGGCCTTCGTCTCGGCCTTCGGCACGGCCGCACGGCGGGGCGGCGAGGTGACCGTCACCGGTGCTGCACCATGGCGACGGCGCGGCGGTGCGGCGGCGACACGGGGCCCGACGTACGCGGGGCGCGAGCGCACTGGGACTGAGCGGCGCGCAGGCGGAGCGCGGCGCAGAGCATCCCTCTGGCGGCGAGCTATTTCAGGACCTGGCCGGCCGGGACCAGAATAGCAAGGGCAGCGATGGCTGAGCGGGGCACGGCGGCACCGCGGCACCGCGACGAGGGCCCAGTGGCTGCCGGGCACTGCTTCGCCTGGTCCGCCACGCCGCGCGCCACGCCGCCTGCAACCGGCTCCTCGCCGCCACGTGACCCTCGCCAGGTGACTCCGCCGCGCCGCCACACTGCCGCGCGTGCGGGGCAATAAAAAGAACGGCCGCCGCCCGGACGCGAACCC